>NW_009727907.1:0-9974 GCF_000703405.1 Apaloderma vittatum | reverse complement strand
GACTTTTTTAAGAGGGACCGAGCGCGCCCCTATCCTAGTCTCCCTTTGGGGGCGGCCGATCGCCGCGTGAAGTGCCTTGGTAGGTCGTAGCCCGCCGGTCTGCTGTGCCGGTGGTCGTTGTTCTTGCTTCCGCTGCGCAGCTTTCAAGCCAGTTAGTGCGTTGATCGCCGGAGACAGCGCTGCGAGCTAGTGACTTTTTTAAGAGGGACCGAGCGCGCCCCTATCCTAGTCTCCCTTTGGGGGCGGCCGATCGCCGCGTGAAGTGCCTTGGTAGGTCGTAGCCCGCCGGTCTGCTGTGCCGGTGGTCGTTGTTCTTGCTTCCGCTGCGCAGCTTTCAAGCCAGTTAGTGCGTTGATCGCCGGAGACAGCGCTGCGAGCTATTCTCCCTGACTTCACTAGTCTTACTGTCTGCTGCCATCTGCTGGGCATCGTTTCACTTTGTTGAAACATTTTCTTACTTCTTTTTTAAGATTAGTTAAGCGTTAGGAGTAGGTATCGGACTTTTGAAGAGCTGTTGCTCTTTTTAATTCTTATGAATATTTTCTACAGTATTGTGTGAATCACAGCATTTAATTTTTATGTATCAACTTTGTAATATAAATTACCCTGTTGTTTGCAAGTACTAATTATTTCCAGGAATGGGTGCAGAAACTATGGTTTGGTTCTGTATTACTTTTTTTTATAGCACTAAATCCTTGAACTCTTAATCTAGTTGGTTTTGTTCTAGGTACTGTATACAAGGAATGAATATGATGACATATTATAAACTGTCTGAAACCTGTAGAATTTAGGGTCAATATGACAGTCAGAAAGAATATGTTTAGTTCCTTTTCTCCTGTTTTTTTTTTTTTATTTGGATTTTTCAGTTTGGAGTGTGTTTTTTTTTTAATTTTATTTTCTAATTTTGGGGCCTACATATGCTCCAGATCTCTTTTAAATAACATTTCATATTAACATTAATATAAATTGCCTGGAAGATAACAAGCATATGTTAAGAATTAATAGAACAACAGGCCAATTATAGCAAGCATATAATTAATATATGTGAAATTTCTGGAATCACTTCTTACAGTTTTTCTTAATTCTGTTTTCTCTTCTTTTTAGTTATCTCCATTTTTTTTTGTTCATACAATTTTATTCTTAACTTCTTGCATTCATAAATCATCTGCTTAGACACTGTAGTTTGTATGCTTGCTTTTTTGTTTTTCAGAAAATCGGCACACAAGTATTTTATATTCATATGAAATTCTGATTTATATTTTACAAAGCTGACTTTGATTAGTGTGGACCAGTGTCAAAGATGTGAAATGTAAGCATGCCAACTATAAGCTCTCTTTCAAAATTACTTCCAACTGCAGCAAACAGTAGAAATCTCTGTGGAATGGCTGCCCTGTCCTTTGTTCCTGCATATGTGTCTAAAATTTTTAAAATATATAGACCCTTAGAAAATAATATTCAACGCACATCACATTTGACATTTTTCTGAATTACATTTCCACTCAATTGTGACTCATTTGATTATCTTTCCCCAACCTCTCTACTTCAGTACATGCTAAAGAGTTCATCTGGTAAGCTATATATGTAAGGGTTAAAAGTCTTCACAAAATAAGAAAATGGCATGGTTTAGGCTGCTGAGGCACACTGTCCCCTGAATTCTGAGGGTTTAATCCAAAACCAAAATACTGAGTGGAAGCTCTCCTCGTAGCTCTTCCTAGCAGCACTGTTTGTAGTCACTAGGTTACAGGTAAATCATTCTCCTGTGTTTTGTAAATGCTCAGTGAAAAGATTCATCACTGTGCTACTACAGGACCTGAGGAGCTTCATGAATTAAAGGAGGAATAAATGTGTCTCTTTTAGCCAAAGAGGCAACTGATGCTTTATGTTAGTGTAACAGAAAGGGAAAGACAAAAAAAAAAATCCTGTTATTATGTTCTTTTCTTTCCTTTTTTAAAATTTTATTTTAATTTTGGTTAAAACTACAACATTGGTTTAAAAGTCTTTGAAGCAGGCAGCAAAACATTCCTTTCAGTGTAGAAATATCTTGAGAATGGTCTAGAGTAGCCCTCAGAGTTCGAGTTGTTACACAGTAACAGGAATTAGGCTAACTAGTATCAATGGAGTTGGGGAACTCCATGTACTGCTTTTGCCAAATGGAGGAAAGGAAAAAAACTCTTAAGTGCCTTAGGAGTTTTGCAAACATCCTTGACTTTTGCCACTACTATATGAAAAACTGCACTGTTTGTGCTGTATCTGGAGTTTCCAAGGGGCAATCACTGCTGGTTGCTTGAGGGCAAGAAGGCCACATTTATATCCTAAACCTGCAGCTCTGCAAGGACCTCTAATATAATTTTCAGAAAAACACTGTAGGGTACCACATGCTTCAATCACCTTTGGGAATCTGCAGGCTGGAAAATTATCCATTCTAGTCTTTAATTATTAGTAGATTAATACAATTTTTAGTAGATTAGATTGTCAGCTAAGCAGAAATACTTCATCTGTATTTCAGTGATCTTTCTGTGATTTAAAAAATAGTTCAATTTCCTGACAATGAAGCATCCTCTGTTGTAAATAACAACAACAAAAAAACACACAAAAAAAAAAAAGAAAGAAAAAAGAGATTGTGGATTACTGGGAAACACACACATCACACTCTACTGTTTGGCCTTGTGTGTTTAACAAGGAGCATGCCCGTAATTAAGATAACAGAGGCCTGAGCGAGATAGACAAGCTTCTCTCAAATTCCTGTCCTGCTGTAGGAAGGAACAAAGCAAATCTATTGTATTGAGTCCCGGGAACTTAGAGCAACAGGCTAAATATAACAAAGCAGCGGGTTGAATATCACACACTTTCTAGTAAGCAGAGATCTCCTTGGGCCTACACTGCTTCTTGTGCTGCTTGTGTGATCACTGCTTGTGTGTTTCTGCTCAGGTGCTGCTGCAAAGATTCTCCAGATTCTCAGGTAGCAAGAATAAATTAATTCTTTGTATTTCAGCTGTGATTTGCAGTTGTTCCTGCATCTTGTCTGTTTCAGGCCATACAGAGATGTCTTTTAAATGTGGAACACAGACTCTTCTGAACATTTTCTCTTGTATATGTCACCATGAGCTACAGCCTGTATCCAGAAATTTGTCAAAACAATAGAATAATATTGCTCTGCAACAAAGACAGGAGCCTCACCACTGTGGAAGCCACAATTCATAGTGAAGAAATTGGCTGCTGTACATTTGTACATAATGGTAATGAAAATACTACATAAGCATTTATTATGTGATATTTTTAAATTCCTAGTGTTTCCTAGTGTTTCAGAAATTTCAACAGGTGCAGAGGAAAAGAATGAGAGCTTCTACCTTTTAAGTATAAGGAAGTAGGGATTCACAATTTACTGAACATTAGGACACCTGTGCTTGGTGTCAGCTTTGAAAAAGGACATTAAAACACAGGACAACAATAATTTGGTACTACCTACCACATTCTTCATTGTAATAGGGGGAAGCATAGATGTCCAGTTTCATTAAATACTGCATATAGTCGAATTGATCCAAAGAATGTGTGAAGTTTAAATGCAGAACCTGAATCTATCACATTCTCCTGTCAAGAGTCCATTTATTTCCTAGTAAACTCTTAAAGAAATTCTGGATAGAATCTATTCATAGGCCTATGCTAATTCATAAAACTCTTTGCTTTCTGCACAGGCAGTAACAGCATTTTAATAAATTTTTTCAGGTTTGGTTTTTCAGGGGTATGTTGACACCTGCTGTTTCTAAAAAAGGAGGAAAGGGGAATGTAGTGGAGATACCCAAATTCTACCTGAAGAAATAATGAAATATCAAAGCTCTGGGAAGTCTTCCTGCTGGACCTATGTAACTGCACCAAGTTCCTGTGCTGAGCACATGCTCCATTTTTGGGTTATGTTCTACAGTGTTTAACTCCCTGTCCAGTTCAAATTTCATTACGCCCTAGATTCTATTCCCCAATTAACTTGAATGCATCACAATAGAAAGACAAGTACTTTTATATATTTTAAGGCTAAAAAACCCAATATAATCAATTGCAACTATCCTGACTCTAGTTTAACAAAGAGAATTCATTAAGATTATATTGAAAGTGCAATGACAGGAACATCAGCCTTCAGAGGGAAGCACTGGTGCTTTGCTCCACAGAAACACCTTCCTGCCAAGAAGACTCTCTAAACCTAATTGTTGACAAATATCAACTTCCTGAAATGCAAAAGACAATATTTAGGGAGGAGATGTTGCTTTGTTCTGTGAATATCAAGCTCCTGAAATGCAAAAGACAGTATTTAGGGAGGAGATGTTGCTTTATTCTGCGTAGGGAGCTCAGTGGAAACTTCCACAAATCAAGCACATCACTATGAGAAAAGGCACTGATATTTATAGTACACAAGTAAAACAAACGCCACTTAACTAGTGCACAAACAACACGTATCTAATGTTTATCTATAAGGTTACAACAGGCTGACACAGCAATCTCTTAGGCCTCATTGCCCATGCCCTGGAATGTTCACGGTCTTTGGAGGTCTTGAGTCTTTGTTTCAGGTGGTACCTCAGACCCATTTCCACTGAAAGGGCATAATCTGCATGACCTACCACCAAACAGGAGGTTTGTTCTTGAAAAGGGGAAGATTCTTCAGTTGGCTATCATCCAGTGACAGCTCAGGATAATCCTGTCAAGCACTTCTTTTAAGATAAGAGACTTTAACATAAGACTCTTGCAAGAGAGAAGACATTGTCTGTATATATTGCAAACAAGACGGTCTGTAAATCTTCCACAGGACATAAGATATAGCAAGCTCAAAAGGACAACAAAATGATAGTTTAGAAAGCTAGCATTGATTTATTAACAAAGTTGCTCAAGTTTGGATGCTAGGTGAAAATAACATAACACATCAAAAAACAACATATTTGTGTTGTTACTTAATTAGTAATGGTTACCACTGTATATCATGCTTTTTGTGTTCTATCTCACACAGAGCTGCTACCATCCACAAAGTAGTCCCCGTTCCCATTTTCCACAGCCATGTTTTTCAAATTAGCTCTGCTGGAGTACGTTTGTTCCACCATCTGCAAACAGCCATGAGTTAACTCCTCTCCATCAGGATTGGGAGGGTCACTGGATTCAGAATCATAGTAACTTTCAGCTCTACATCATCCAGTTCCTGAAGAACACCTTGATATTTCATCATCCAGCTCCTCATCATCATCCAGTGTCTTCCTTTTTGTTCTAAGACAGCTGTAACTGCATGGGGCCCAAATGCAGTCAGTTTTTGTCTGAGTGTTAATTTCTGGACCTCCTGGATCAACAGTACTGTAGCCGCTACTGTTGGGAGACATACTGGTCACCCTTTGCTGACATTATCCAGTTGTTTTGGAAAGCATCCCGCTGGCCTTTTCCATGGTCCTAATTTCTGAGTCAACAGCTCAAAGGCAACAGGCAGACTTTCTTGCACAAACAGTTTAAATGGTTTTTTTTCTAAATTCCGGAGGCCTATAGCTGGAGCTTTAGACTCATCCAAGTCTGTTTCAGTTTTACAAATGCAGTGCTGCATTTCTGAGTTCAGACAAGGTTTCCTTCCCCTTGCACAGCTTCCTACAAGGACTTGGCAGTAAATTCAAAATTCGTTATCCACAGGCGACACTATCCGGCCATTCTGAGAAACACACTAAACTCGTGCTTAGCTCTGCATTCTGGGATTTCACAATTTGCTTCCTTCCTCTCTGTTCCAAGGCTTTGCTGGCTCGGAGAAATTGTGAACGCCAAATATGTTACTTCCTGCCATGCAATTTGCACCTTTTTTTGCGGGAAATCTTGTACTCTGCCAGCTCCAGAAAATTTAGGAGGTCTATTGTCATTCGTATGGATTCCTCCTTGTTACTTATTACTGGCAGGATTACATACTGTAGCAAGGTGATATTTTCATGCATCTTTTGCCAGTCTTCTAATTCCTTAGCCAATTGATTTCCAAATATTGTAGGGTTATTCTTAATTTCTTGTACTAATACTGTCCAACATAATTGAGTTTTCCCACCAATGCTAGGACTTTACTACTCAAAAGTGAACAGTTCCTGACTCTCAGGTGCTAATGGGAGGCAAAAGAATGCATCTTTCAGACTTATTACTGTGAACCACTTATTGATATCTTTTAGAGTGGTCGGGAGAGTATATGTGTTTGCCACCACCGGATGGACATACTGTACAATCTGATTTAGATCCTTTAAGTCCTGAATCAGCCTATACTCTTCTGAATGTGGCTTCTTGACTGGCAGTATTGGGGTGCTGTAATTTGATTGACATTCTCTTAACAACCCAAAGTTTACAAATTGTTCAATTACAGGTTTCAATCCTTTTCTTGCCTCTAATTTATTCGGATACTACTTTTGCCTTACTGATCTGGCATCTGGCTTCAGTTGGATGGTTACTGATTCCATGGCTCAGGATCTTCCTGGTATTCCTGAGGCTCATACTAGAGATGTTACAGCATTTTCACCTTCTTTTGGTATCTCCTGCTACATGGCTTCCTTCTGTAATATAAAAACTTGGTCATCCAGGACTTTATTTTCACGAATATGGACTTTGATTTTTCCTTTTTTCTAAAGTATTTTGTGCATTCAATTTGCTTAATAGATCTCATTCTAATAATGGCATAGGTTAACATCCTTTTCCTGATTCCAAACCTCAGAGGTTGGAAAAACGGTTGGCTTTCTCTCTGCCCTGTGGCACCAATGACTGATGTCCTTTGACTGCTTAAATTACCTTTACATGTGTGCAATACTGAATAGGTAACTCATGTATCTACTAAAAAAATATTCTCTCATTCCCCAACCTTACTGTAACTGGAGGTTCTGTTGGAGTGGGTTCCAATTCTTCCCCCAGTCTCCCTCAGTCTGAATCTAAAGTCATCATATGAACTGCCTGCTTCAGTGTTCCCTCAAATCCCTGCAGATTCAGTTCTGGACATTCTCTCTTCTCTCTGGGCACCTCCCTCTTATAAAAGGCATATTGAACTTTTTCCAGTGTGGTTCCAGCCCTTGATGTTCTACTGGTAAATCGCCTCTTCCCCGGGGCATAAAAGCCCTGTCCTTTAATCTTATCAGTTGCCTGGGCTATAGCAACTGTCAGTATCTTGGTATCTCTAAGTTTTTCTTTTCTCTATTTTTCCTCCTCCAATTTTTGTCTGGTTTTATACACTTTGCAAACATATCCTAGCATTTTATCCAATGAGAGGCCATCTGCTCCTTCTGAATTCTGTTATTTTTGTTTTATTTCTGCACTAGATTATCTCATAAAGACATGAACCAATGAGAGAGCGTGCACTTCATTTTCTGGATCAAATCAGTACACTTTCTCACTGTTTCCATCATTCTTTCAAAGAAAGAAGACATATCCTCACTCAAATCAATTGCTGGTATGTGGTTAATAATAGCCTTTGAGCAGGATAGGAGTGTTAGAAGGAAAACGATTTGTCCTTCTTGTGTAGCTGATCACAGACTCCGTCTGCCTGACCTTTTGTTTTAACCAGAATAATTCTTCTCGCCTTATAAACTACTAAGCTATTTAAGTTAACCTGCAAATCTTTCCAGTCAGAATCATGATTTTCAATTATGGTTTCCATAACTTTCGCTATTTGTTCAGGTTCTTCCCTATATGTGCCTGCCTAATCTTTCAAAGCTTTTAAGTCCAACACTGAGCAAGGCACCTTTACCCAAACAAGTTCGTCCAGTCCTATTGCCTATCTGAGAAAGGCTTGTATATCTCGAGCATCCCCCTGACTAGACCTGCCTGCCACAGGACTGAAACTTTCTCCCTCACCATAACTATTTGTACTACTATTCTCTTGTTCTCTCCATTCCCTGCTCCCCATCTTTCACCCTGTGCAACTTCTTCCTGCTGGTTTTCCCTTGCTCTATTCCTCCTCCTTGATTCAACCAAAATATCAACAATTTCCTTCCTATTTCTCCTTATATTTATTTCATTGCTTACCAGTGCTATGTGCCAAACAACAACGTCAAGGGATTCTCTTATTTTCTGCCTCTAACCCTGGAACATTACTACCTTGAATAATTAATCCGCAGTTCTTCCTAGACTCATAATTTCTGAGTGTAAAGAAAAGTTCTACATATGGTACTTCATCCCAATTTCCTTCCTGTAACAAAATAACATTGATTGCAGTATTGTATTATAAGTGTTCCATCTTTCAACCACTTTTCTTGATCATCTAGGATATAAAGCAGCCACCAATGATGACAATATCCCACTAATTTCTTCCTCTTCAAGTGGTCACCCCCAAACTTGCATCAGTGTTTAAATTTACATGTTAAGGGAGAGCATTTAGTAAATCTCCCTTCAATTGACTGCTTATTTTCCATTATCACGAGTTCTCAAATTTAAAAAAAGTCTCACAGAGCAAAGAGGAAAACACAAATAGAAAATCGCAAATCACAAAGGAATGTAAATTTAGCAACACAAAATTATCATAAATACCCAGGGCATCTCAGAAACACCACAAGTACACAAACCAAAATCTGGACTCTGGGTGTCCCCTTAGTGGCATACAGATTACACAGCTGCACGCCTCAAATTCCAATACCAATACAATAGCTCTATAGCGTGTACTTAATTTGGATATGTCTTACTTGTAAGCAACCAATACATGAAACCAATTTCGTTAATCTCTCAGGCAGCTGTCGCAGAGGCTCACCTGACCAGGGAATGGGAAAGCCGCACAGAAAATACTCTGGTGAGCATCGGAGTCCTCACGATTCCTCTACTCTGGAGAGCTGGTCCCATCCGGCTCGCCAAATTTTGTTACCGAAAATTGTAACCAAGAAAACTCTCTAAACCAAATGATAGGTTAGAAAGCCGACACTGATTTATTAAGAAAGTTGCAAAAGTTTGGGTACTAAATGAGACTAGCTTAACCCACCGAAGAACTACAACATGTTTATGTTTAATTAGTATAAACACACCTAAACTGGCATTTGCTGGTAAGCGATAACTATTCCCGCTATTACTGGTTAGGTACATTCAAATTAGCCTCATGTAAACTAGCATGCATGTTCCTTGGAGGTGTGGGGGGGGCAAGTTTTCTTTGAGCTGATGGTCGCTATCTCCCATTGCCGCCTTTACCTTTGGCCGAATTTCAGTCTTTTTACAAACAATACATGAGATTTATGCATTCTGCAAGCTGTCCTGATCTTCAGGGACATGGACTTTTGATTAGGAGACATTCAATTTAGTCTTTTTTGTTAGTTCTGAACACCCTCAAGGACAAACTGCCAGGTTTTTATCCCTAAATACACAGTCTCCCTGTGTATCTCCCTGTACTAATTAGCACAAGGATTCAATGGTCTCCTTTCAAGAATGATTCACCCATCCTCAAGGCAGCATTCCTCTAAGGACTGTGCTTACGGCAACAACTGGTGCAGATGTAAAGTAGCATCGTCTTTTAAATACACTGCTAAAGCACAAACGTCTCCCCAAAAGACAGTACCCAGGACACCGCGGTTGCTCAAGGCACGCTGAGCGGGATTTTGTGATTTCAGAGAGAAGCGTCTCGGCCGAGAAACCCAGCTCTGCATCTGCGTCTGAGACCGCAGGGCGAAGCTGTGTTACTTCCTCGGCTTTAATATCAGTTTAAGCTGAAACCAACCGCTGAAACGTCTCTGGTTTTTGCCCTGCTCTGAAGAAGACCTTCTAAAGCACAAGATTTCACGCCGGCTATGACCATACAGTCGATGGTATAATTTTAATTTCAAAGATAAAATGAAAGTTTCTCTCCGCCGAGGTCTCTGCGGCTCCACGCTGCTGAGTTTCTAGGGTGTTTTTTCCTTCATTTTTGATCCTCATTTCTGGAAATTCCACGAGTCGGTAGGAGAGATTGTCCCCTCCACGCCAGCGAAAAAATGGGGTACACCGGCGGTGATTTTCGGGAGGAAAAAGTCCTTTTGGACGGGGAA
>NW_009727906.1:0-990 GCF_000703405.1 Apaloderma vittatum | reverse complement strand
TTTTTTCTTGTTTGGTACAAACATTTGAGTTTCTTTCCTTTGAGGTTATTCCGGTTGAACAATGTCATTGTTCAGGTTAGTGACAACTTTGTCACCCTTCTGTTTTCACACTTCTTGTATTAAGTTCTGACAGTATCATCAGTTGCCTGATCAGTCTGGAGCACAGTGCTCTCGGTCTCAGATGCTGCTGTAGCTGGTGAATATATTCTCTGAGAAGACAGGGATCTGCCTTCTGAGTATCAACAATGTGTGTAAAATCAGGATTTTGAAAATGAAGAACCTGATACATGACTCCAGGAAATATACATCAGGATTAAGCTAGTCCTGGGTTACTTCATTCTTTCTGGTCATGTACTTTGCGTTTTGTAAACCTGGACTGCCACAGGAACTAAGAGTTTAGACTGGATATTAAAAAAAAATTTCTTCACCGAAAGGGTTATTAAGCACTGGGACAGGCTGCCCAGGGAAGTGGTTGAGTCCCTATCCCTGGAGGTGTTTGAAAGAGGCACAGATGAGGTGCTTAGGGACATGGTTTAGTGGTGGATTTGGCAGTGCTATGTTAATAGACTCTATGATCTAAAATGTCTTTTCCAACCTAAATGATTCTATAAATATGTCCTCCTGTGCTCTCCAGACACAAATAATCTGTCTCATTCTCCATGCCTTGAATTTGATGGCCACCCATACGAATGGCAGCCCTGTGCACCAAGTTCTGTGGTTGGTCTGGCTTGGCCAATGTAGGAGACCGAGGTAGTATTCTGGGGTGCAGGCAGGTCACCTCTGAAGCAGCTGGAAGGTGACGTGGGAAGGCCATTGCTCCCCAGTTCCCCAAGACACCAACGGCCCAGTTGCAGTGTGGGTAATATCTTTGCTCACGTTCCTTCTCGTGTAATTGCTCTCTGTCCCTGCCCCACGCAGAGGACATCTCTCGCGTCATTCCAGAATACACTTGCCCAGCATGCAGGGTGGCTTCTTCTGACTTCTGTCTGC
>NW_009727905.1:0-2277 GCF_000703405.1 Apaloderma vittatum | reverse complement strand
GGCATAAGTCAGGCCCTTGCAGCCTCATGTGCGCAGTGGCTCTGCACCATTGCTGCGTAGGTATGTTTCTCTCTCAGAAGCAGCTGCTTTCATTTTTTCATACTTCTTGTTGTATACAGGAACTGTTGGGAACTGGAGAGACCTCTTTTCTAAAGCTCAGAATGATGAAATGGACCAAAAATTTGAAGACTGCCTAGGAGGAACAAAGCTGGCAGCAAAGATGAAATATGATGTGTACTGCAAGGCTTGAAAATAAAGAGATGAGCAGCATGGCAGCAAGTTATGCTCCAAGGATGATTCTTCAAAAGGTAGACAGTCCCCATGTTTCCTCCCCACGAGAAAAGAGAGAAACTCGTCAGAGATCTACCTGGCGCCTTCAAGCATTCTTAGCTGTGTGCTGGGCATAGGGCATGTGATTTTCTTGATGATGCCAAATAAAATGTGTATATTCCTTGAGTGAATGCCTGGCACCCTTCCAGGAGGGAGGTGGAGAAAAGGCTTCATAGCACCAGTCTTGTGGTGTCCCTGTGGCTGTTTCTTGGCATGAGATGGTGAATAAGGCCCCTGTGGATCTCAATGGTGAAGCAGAGGGACCAACAGAGGTCCTCTCCTCCTGGCTCACAGTGGCTTTGATGTGGATTTATGGTGTGGTTCTTAAACTCGAAATGTCAGTGTACAGAGGAAGCATCATAGTCTGGATGAAATCCACCATGTCTACCGCGGTGTTGACATTTGTGCAGCCAGGTCAGAGAAGTCTATGATGCTGACAAACTCTTCACTTTGGTGCAGTGTGGGATATCTCAAGTTCTTACTGCCACAAACTCTTAAGTAATGAACAGCTTTATGTTTTCTGGAGTGTTTTGTTCCCATTGGTCTCTCAGTGGACAGTTAGGTAAGTGGGAAGAACCATGACTTTGAATGGAAGTACTGGGGGTGAAAAGCCCCTTCGTGACCCTGTTGCTAAACTAATAAAGGTGCATTTGTTCAACAATAAATGCATTTATGCTCCATAGGTATGACTTCCACATCCTCCTTTCTGGTGTAGATTTTGGTCATGGTTTAAACAAAGACTTAAGCAATTATGAACCACACAGCCACTTGTTCACCCCCTCATCAGTGGGATGGGTGAAAGAGTCAGAAGCGTAAAACAAAACAAGGAACTCATTCACTGCTCCCCAGTGTCAGACAGATGTTCAGCCATCTCCAGGAAAGCAGGGCTCCATCATGCATAATGGTGACTTCGGGAAGACAAACACCTTAATTCCCAACACCCTCCCTTCCTTCTTCTTTCCCCAGTTTCCATTTATGAGCATGTCATCATATGGTATGGAATAACCTTTAGGTCAGTTGGGATCACCTGTCCCTGCTGCATCCCCTCCCAGCTTCTTGTGCACCCCCAGCCTACTCACTGGTGAGGTGTGGTGAGGAGTAGAAAAGGTCTTGATGTTGTGTGAGCACTGCCTAGCAACAGCCAAACCCAGCACAGTGTCCTTGCTACATCTGTGCAGAACGTGCAGCGTGATCTCTTCTCCCAACCACTCTTTTGGAAAACCAAAAGAGCTAAGGAAATGCTGACTCTGGCCAAGGGAATTCTGTTCCTTGGAAGAGGGATTCCTCTGCCATATTCCCAGACAGGTATATCTGCAGGATTCTCACACTGAACTACAATTAAAAACTGAGGAACCAGCAACCAAAACTGTAGTTAATAAAATGGCGAAATTGTTAAGGCCCTGGCAAAGCACTGAGTGTTCCTGCCCAGCTCCCTGGAGCTCCGCTGACCCTGCCCATGGCACAGGACTCCACATCAGTCACGTTGGGCCGTCAGCCTCTGTCCCAGCAGGGTCAATCTCCTGTTCCTCACAGCCTGCCCTGTCTGGCCATGGGCCCTGCCAAGCTGGCCTGTGGTGGAGAGACTTCACTGTAAGGTTCTAGCTAGAGATCTATTTGAACTTCACTCACAGGTCCAATACACAGACTTCACTACAAGGTTCAAACTACCAGTTTATTAGAACTACGCTTACAGGTCTAATGTGTCACAATGCAGGTTTTATGGATACAATGGAAGAACGCACTACTGCAATTAGAGAAAGAAAAAAGCATACGGGTATGCAGTTGCTGGTCATCCTGCTCCATGTGCCCAACAGGCAGCATTCAAAGAATGGACATAAGAGAAAATGGTATTTAGATGCTTGGCATGAATTTTTTTGGGGAACTATTTTTCTTGTTCCTTGTGAACTGTTCTCTTACTAGAGAGCTGAATATTAAACCTGAGCTTAC
>NW_009727904.1:0-75283 GCF_000703405.1 Apaloderma vittatum | reverse complement strand
ATCTCAGAGGTCTTTTCCTCAATAATTCTGTTATTCTGTGATTCTATGATTGCCACTATTAGCAACAGGCAGAAATTTCAAAGTATAACGTATAAACTTTGCTTATAGTCTAATTTCATCCTGGAACCTATTCTGTGTTGAGCAAACTGTCATTGGAGCAGCCAACAAAATGCAAAAGCATTTTATAAATTTTACAGAAAACAAAAGAAAACATCCCAAAAGTGTTTGCAGGTATCCCTCTTGTTTTCCTTTCTCGTGACTTGTCAGGTGTGGATCCACAGGTTGCTCCTATGTGGGAAATCAAACAGTGTCAAGAAGTTGCAGTTGGTGACCCAGGACTAAATGGTACCTGGCTGGCTGGTGGTCAGGCCAGCAAGAGGACTTCCAAATCCTTCCTGCACTGGGGTTGGCTGGAAAGGGGCTGTCTCGAGTGGGCAACCTGTATCCAGCTATCTTGTTTTGGACACAAACCATTCTGGTCATGGGCCACCACACAGCAGCGGAGAATGGTCACCAGCAAATTCACTGAAACAGATATAATTATTGTGAGATCATTCCAGTGGATTCAGGAGCAAAACTGCTCCTAGTCTGCCTGCACCATGACTATGACATCACCAGCAATCTTATTCCATCATTGATGGATAAACACAATAGACAGCAATGCTTTCAGTTGCTTTTTTTATTAAACAATAATAACTATATACTTTTTAAAACCACCCAGCTTATTAGATTTACATTCAAGAGTTTATAATGTTATTTGTGACACTGTTACAAAGTAGTAATAATCTATGCAAATATTTCTTTAAATAATTCTCTTCAGTCTGCTGAAGGACTGTGGGTTTGATCCTGATCTCACTGAAATCAAGAAAAAAATTACTTTTCTTATCAGTAGATGAGAATCAATACCCTTTCTTGTAAACAGCCCAAGATAATACTGCTCCTTCTCAGACCTAAACATTCAATACAGGTTAAATTGTGATATGTGCTAGTTTGAGATTTATGTTTATGTGTCTCCGATTAATGTGTCAAGAGGGTCTGCACTACCATGCTGACATTTGGATGTCCACTGCTGTCATCATTCTCTTTCTACAGCAGCAAGGTTCAGCACTGCTTTTCCCAGGTGAAAGCAGCCTGCTTCCATTGACATTGACTTTGGATCAGGATTTGGACTCTTCAAAGGCTTTGAAGTTTCTGTTGTTTGTAGTTTTGAAAGCATGCTTCCATACTCTGCACCAAACATTGGCTGTGGTACTGTGTGCTCCTTCCTGAAGTGAAGTCACTGGCAAAACTCACCTTTATTTTAAGGAAACTGTTCAGTTCAAACCACACTTCCAATCAGTGTGCTGTGTTACAGGGCAGTTCCTAAAATCATATGACCCAGGTTCACTCTGACACAGCTACATCAATTTCCATTACCTAAGGACCTGCAAACTCATCTCGTTGTGGATTTTTATGTCACAAATACATCATCCAGTCTGGACTGAATGAGGGATTGCCAGTTCTACAACAATCTAACATATGTAAGTTTTTCTGCTGGCTGAAATGGGAGTGCCTGCTCGTGTGAGTAAGAAATGAAGGACTGAGCACCCAAGTATTGTAGGCTGTGCCAGCGTTGCCACTCACTGACGGTCCAAGTCTTCCCTGTGCTGGATCAGAAGAACTCCCTGTGAGTCGCAGCTGGGTCACAGCCAGCGATGAAGGTGAAAAGTATGAAGGTCCATTTTCTTACCTTTGATATGGGACCTGCTTTTCCCCACGAAATGCAGATGTTGCTTGAATGACACTAAAGTAGCTGCTTTATAGAAATATATACATTTAAATAATGCTAAGCAGCATCTTTCATTGCAGATACCCCTCTACAAGTCTGTATAATTTACGAAGCTGCTGTTTCTCTGTACAGAATTTAACTTTAGAAATTCTTCTCAGTACAATATGTGTCTGCAGTGTCTTGGCTAGGTTATTCAAAATATATAAACTCAGATGCTGGGTGTTTTCTCACTGAAGAAAGGAAAGACATATTTATCCCCAAGAAATTCTCACCGAACTTCCAAAAAAAAAATAAAATTACTAACAACTCACTTTGGTTTATTTAATTCAAGCTATTGTACTCCTGTGCTATTATTCTTGTTATTCAAGGGTGTTGGTTTCTATCCTGGAATTTGTTAATGTACGTTTCTTTCACGTTGACTCCATGCCAATAGTTTCACTCACCCAGACTGTCCACTGAATTCAGCAAGAGCTTTCCCAGCCATCAGGCTGCAAAAGTTGGCCTCTGGCATTATTTAAATGAGAAAGGTTGAATCATATTTTTTTTAATATTACTATACATTCAGGAATCCACAATACATTTCTCTATTCAAATACTTTTCAAAACAAATATCAAAAATCATATACACTGTACACTCTAAGTAAACATTTTTCTCATGAAAAAGAGAATCACAATTGGTCTTCAGAGGTTACATTTTCATATGCTATAGATCTACTTTTTTCTTAAAGTGTGTTGTTGCGTATTCAATAATCTGTGAGAAATGCATTCACTTAAAAGTCTTATGAGTGTCAGTAAATATCAGCGAGGATTTAGCCATTTCATTACCGGAGAGCGAATAGCTTTCTCCTTAACGAATTCCTCTTTTACAGAATTTCCATCCCCTGATGCCATGTCGTTCTCTGAAAATATACAAAAATAAAGGTGGACTTCATGAAAACGAGTGAATTAAAATACTGTCCTGCAGTAACGTCCCAGGTTTTGGGAACACTTCAGAAAAACCTTAGCTAGCAAATCTTTCAGGAATCTCCTCAAATGCCTCCAATCATCCAGTTGCAAAATTTCTGCCAAATTATGGCATAAAACAGATGTGTTTTCTAATAGTTGAAGCATAAGGCAGATGACTGGAGCTCAGTTTCCAGTTCTCATTATAACACTGCAGCATGACAGAGGAACAAGCGCCACATCCTCAATAGTTATCAGTAAATTAAACATACCTGGAGCTATTCTCTGGCTGAGACCAACCGCTATGGGATAGCCTGGTGCATGCTGCTAAACTCTCTTACTCTCCAACAAAAGGGTAAAATATATCCATTTTGTCTACTGGAAATGGTCCCTGGTTTACACTGGTTCTCGAGACATATCTGACATTGTTTGGCATGACAAACTAGGCTGGACAAAACCATGCTGGCCACTGCCTTGCTGTTTGACCATGAAGATGTTCAAACTGAAATACACAGGAACACACCTTGGCACTGTTAAATTTACTAGGGTGTATGTAGCCATTACGTCTTTATAAAATACACAGGCCAGAAACTGGCATGTTTAAAATACAGAAATGTTCACAACTATTTTAATTCACAAAGGATCTGCCCTAGATATTATAGGTACCTCTGAAGACTACTATTAAGTGAAACCCTGTGTGACCATCCCATGCAGTACTACCTATGGTGTCCACAGTTTACTTTAAGTGACAGACTTCTGAGGACAGAAACCAGTGTGAAACCTTTGCATGGCTAAAAAATACCATATGTTTCTGTGGGGTCAGTATCTCATCCTGGCTGGGATGCTAAACATTGAAGCAGAAGAAAGTTTTGGACCAAAGGCAAGGGAAGGGAAGAGGAACTGATGAAAAAAGTTTACCTGGAAAGATTCAGAATATAGGCTAGATGTGGAGAAAAGCAAGAGAGAAATATTTTTTTTCATGTTATTTCAGCATCCCTGGTAATAAACAAAACCTGAAAAGGCAAAGGACCACAATCATAGAAAAATACAGAAAGTATCAGGACTGATCCATCTCTTAAAGATTTTTTTTCAAGATCATTTTAAACATGGTATAAGCGTAAGCTGAAGAAGTTTTCTTCTAATTTTCTCTAAACAGAGAGTGGAGAAAAGGTAGATCGTGTGTTAAGGCAGCAACACTAGATAGCTTAATGTACCAGGAGACAATCAAAATAAGGCACACAAACTGCAGCTGGAGGAGAAATAAAATTCAAAGACTTTTGAGGGAAGTCCTAGAAAAGCTCCCAATAGGTCTAGAATTAAACTGATGTTATTTATTTAAAATCTTTACATCTATGTTAATTTTGATTGCTGTTTAAATTTAGAGTAAATATTGTTCAGTCAAATAGACCTCAGTGTCATCAGGTGGAGGACAAAAAGGGAAGGAATTTTAATCCCAGCTTTAAAAACTTCAGTGATCTCTCCTTCCTGCCTCAAAACCCCTCTAGTTTCTTGCACTTCCAGATCTGGAAGGATTTGTTACATAGCCTTAAAAGTAAGAACTTATTCCAGAGATCCTGTGATAAATGACTAGAATAAGACACTTTGTAAAACACTTCACTGACAACTGAAAAGGTATAAAGCTCTGTCTTCATGGGGAAAAAATGTGTTATTTTTACCATGTATGAGCTAACAGTAGTAAGTGCAGCCTAGTGAAATCCTATTCTACACAAAGCGGGTACATGCACCTAAACTGACTAATGCAAATCATAGTAGAGTCGCCCATTGCACAGGAGGTGTTGTACTGCTTGTGCATGCAAGAGCCGCGAAGTATTTTGCACATGTTAAGATTTCAAAATATTTTTACCATGTGTCACAGCTCACCTAATCCCTTGTCTTATGTTAAGCGGCTGCCAATAAGAAAAATAAATGTACCTTGTGTTGCTAGCTTTTTGCACAGCTCCACCAACGTACACATCACTCACGCACAGCACACAGAGCGTGGTAGCAGATCACGTACAAGGTGACTTCTGCAAAAATCACCTGCCCCGCAAAGTCTTACCTGCGTGTGAAACTATTTTTCGTCGATTTGGAGGCTTTGAGGCAGACAGCTGAAAAAATGGGAACTTCAAACACTTCCCAGTTACTCGGTCACAGATGCCAGAGGGACAGCTGCAGGTTTTCCTGCATTCCATTCCGTAGGTACCATAGGGACACTCTGAAAAAAAGTAATATAGGAAAGCAGTCCTCAGAGATCCGAGTCAACCACCAGTACTCCTAATACCTTGCCTGCTTACAGCCTTAAAAGTGGAAAACCTCTGAGTGGAGGTCAGCTAAGCCTTAATTATAGGATTTCAGAATGCCAACTGCTTGTTACAAGTATTCTCCAGTTTTAACACACCTTGACACACATTATATCCATAATTTCTTTTCCTATAGCTTACTTGAAATGTGCTATTGGTAATTCTTCTCTGAAATATTCATCGTATTAAAAGACAAATTAAAGGTAATGTGAACATGTAAGTGTGTAATCATAGCAGATGTAGTTAAGGGCTTAGAATTGGTTTTAGGCAAAAAAGAAGGCTTCAAAAAGTTCCTGAATTCATTGTTTGGGCATGACATTATATTTAAATCATGACTGTCATGATTTAAAGCTGCAATCCACTGCTGGAACCAGGTTTGTGGCCGGGGCCGCTGCGTGGAGGCTTGGTGGAAGCGGCTGCCCCGACCCTGAGGAGCTATCCAGCAACTCACCCTCTGCCTGGAGACGCTCCCAGCTCTTGAGGAAGAGCCTTCCCTGTGAGACAGTTTCTCAGACAGCAAGGGTCTGTCTTCCCACGGCAGACAGCAAAGAGCTCACCTCCATCTCCAGCCGAAAGAGCGAGTACGCTCTAAAGGGATCCACTGGCAGTAAGGTGGCTGTCTGGTTATAATGCGTCTGATTGCATACTGCCCCGAATCAAATTTCTCATCACTTGAGCAAGCTTGTAGCTTTTCTGAAAAAAATTAAGCCAGGTGCAGAGGATTTGCTCCATCCTGTAGCTGACACATATCACATGCTGGATTGCATAACTTCCCAGAGGGTTTTAACCTGAGGTCACAGCCCTTGTCTTCTCATGCCTTGCTCTTGAACAGGGTAACTTCCCAGGACCATAACTGAAGGGATGGAGACAAGGAAAATCCAGCTCCAACAATCCCTTTCCAAACATCCAAACAAGAAATGATCTCAAGAGAAGTTTGGGATGTCCCCAGAGAAAGGTCTTTTTGCTCAGGCTGTCCTTGCCAACCCAGTGTGCATGGTCACCTTAAATGACAAGCTCTGGAGAGCTTCCCATTTAGTTCATATGGGCATATCAATGACCATTCAGGGCTGTACCAAAGATCTATCCAGCCCACGCTCCCATAAAACACTTAAGAAATAAGATGACATTGGTAAGCACGGATAACACCTCTCCTCTCATACACTCCCTCATTTTCCACTCTTGGACCTCCTGATCCAGACATGGTTTCTGTGCATGTATCACACCACAGCAGTGTTACCCTTCTCAGTTTGTTTAGTCTCTGCTTGAATCAATGAAAATATTTAGTTTCACCATACAGCCTAGGCTATCTGAAAATCAGGCTAATGCCCCCAAATGAAAAACACATACTACAATTCTCTGCATGTCCAATTGGTATACTTTTATAAATTAAAGGCACTGGAACATCAACCAGTTCCCTACTAGGGACTGCACAGTGAATGCCTCCAGCCTGGAGGACCTCCTTGAATTTCACCATACTCCCCTTCCCAAGCAAGGACACTCTCTGATCTGCTGCTTGTCCACATAAAACCAAACCAAAATCCTGCCAAAGCAAAATAGTTTTTGTGTGCACAATCCTTCCCTGAGAGCATATGCCACACAGAGCATCAATCTGCCTGCGGCAGGTTCTCAGCCCTCAGCCCAGAGAGGTGAGATACAAAGCTGTGCACAACAGCATGGAAACAAGTCTGAGCCCAATGCACTTCACCTCATGTGGAGCAATCCTGGCATTGATGCTGCTCTTCAGATTTGAACTTTGCTGTTGGAAGTTTTTTAGGTTTTTCTTTCAGTAGAGTCTGCTCCTAAATAAATAGCTCCCAGTCATCTAAGGGAAGCAGGAGTGGGTTCTTTACTGTGACCATTATACCTCAGGTTTAGGGCGTATTTACTAATAAAAGTGCAGAGCACCAGTATTCCTTAGTCTGATTTGCACAGTACTGACATTGCTATTGAAAATGATATGATGAATTCTTAGAATACTAGAAGAACTCCAGATACTGCTCTGAAACTTACACTGTCCATGTTTTACCCATTTTAGGAATAAAAAATTGAGGAACAGAGATTTCAGGTCATTTTTCCACAACTTCAAAGTAAACCAGTCACAAGCAACCAGAGAGAATTTAGCCATTGTGCCTCTTTGAATTATTATGAAATGGAAGTCATTAAAATGAGTGATCTAGTATCATATCTATAAATTGATATATAAGTTAACAATACGTGGCCCCATACTTTGCCTGATAAAATTCATGTGTGTACACAAAAGGAAAGAAAAGAAATTAGAAACGACATCTATAATTTTTAGTGAAAATCAGTATATGGGGAATATAAACCTTAATGACAGTTTTTCTACTGAGCATCCAAGATTCAGCCACAGGGATTCAGATCTCATGCCCCTCAATGTTTTTTATTCCCCATTTGAATTGTCCTATTGCATAGAAATTCCTATTAAGACAGTGAAAAGTATATAATCATTAAAAAAAACTGTTGAAAGAATTATAGGTGGTATCCTGCACTGCAGTAATTTTTAATAAGCTGGAGATTAGTTAACTATCTCAGTAGAATACTTTTCTGTGTGCTGTATGTGAGTCAGCCTGAATGATTTTTGCAGCATCTGGTTGTAAGTCATTACTTTAACTGAGGCTATTAATACTCCTGATATTTAATTGCCAAAACATCTACACTTTTAAGGAAGTTATTCAAAGACATATTTATATCTACTTACTGAAGGGGTACATGAGCACAGGAAGACTCACTGTGTTCATGCTTTGCAAAGCCTTTTTAAAAAAATATTTATCTTTAAAACTTTCATCCTACTTCTTAGTAATTTAGTATCTCCTCTCCTTTTAAAGATTCTCCTTCTTTCATGGAATGAAGATAACTCTTATATTAAAAATGCTACTATAGTCTATGACTAAATAAATCAGCACGCAGTGTACCTGGAATGCGCTGAGAGCAGTGGCTGGCTGCTCATCTCACAGTCAGCACCTGTTGTTATTTCCATCTTTCAGGCAGGAGGGTCTCTGTTTGCCTCCCCTGACCACATCCCTAAAGTAGCTGAGCACCTCGAAGGCATGACTGAATTAAAAACAACAACATATCAGGCACTGTGGCAATGCTGTTATCTCCATCCCCCAGATCCCAGAGAGAGCACCTGATGTCAGGGCAGGCAGTCGGCAGCACCCGAGAAAACCTCACCCAGGGTGGGAGCGTGGCAGGGCAGGAACCCCTAGTCAAGGTTGGACTTGCAGGATTAAAGTATTTGCAATTTATAGAAAGCCACCCACCAAATCAGTGGGAGGAACAGGACTATTGCCTGGGTCTCCCAAGTCCCAGTCAAAAATCTCATCTCCAAGCACAACCCATCCATATTTCCTCACACGTGTCCCCAAGTCTAAACAATATTCTTACATTCATGACCCTATCCTGCCTATATGTAACACCTTTTAGTACCAGCAGGTATTTTTCATTTTCTTCTTGGCTAAGGGATGAGCTGGAAAAATCCAGTTTTAGACCTTTCAAACAGGAGGCAAGCCCTACATGTAGGTTGCTGTCAAATTGCCACAGTGGGTGCATGCAAAGTGAATATTGTTACCTTTGCAGATACCAAATTCATCACCAAAGTCATCCTCCTCTGTGTAAAACTGGCACTTCAGCCCAGGACCACACTTGACACCATCCATACCCGAAACCGTACGATAGCAAGTCTCCCCCAGAGCAGCTGCACACACTCTGCAACAGCCACAGTCATCCAGCACTGTTCGCTTACAGCGCAGGGTACTTTTGCATGCGTTACTGTCACAGGGCTCGGGACAATCTACTGCGTATTTCGCACTCCAAGCAGTTCCAGCATGCGCGGGCATCAGGAGGAGTGTGAGAAACAGGAAGCTCTTCATGTCTTGCAGGGGTAAATGCTCCGTCCCAAAGAGCAGGCTTTAATGCTCAGCCTGCTGGTGCCTTGTGCCGAGGGAAGCAGTGGTACAGAATCCAAAGCGGTAGCTGCACACATCAGCCTACAAGTTTATGAGCTTTATAGAGTATGTTGCCCACATGCTGCACCGTCGTCAGCTTCCTCAATCCGGCAGCGCTGCTCCTGCCAGCCTCCCTTGTTTCAGTTTATGAAATCCAGGATGAAGGTTGGATTAGCACTCTGCTGCCATCCAGGAATTGAAAAGCCTGAGCTGATGTAATCTGTTATGTTTAGTTGGTTGTTTTGCATGAGGACTAAAAACTCTCTCACATCCGTCTCAAATGCTCAAGGACGTCTGCCAAAAGAAAAACAAAATAAAACAAAACAAACACACAACCAAAAAAAAAAAACCCCAACCCCCAACCCTGGTAGGTTGCATACCTTCCTGCAGGACAGGGATTGCTCTGACACTAGGCACGCTGCTGACAGGATGGCTCTGCCTCGCTCACACAGCTCATGTAGCCAGAAGCAAATCACACTGAATCATCTCACTTCTAAAGAATAATCTTTAAAAGAATAAATCTTTGCCACCCCCTACAAGGGGATGTGGACAGTGTGTTAAAGAGCAAAGTGAGATCATGCTATTTAACAGCTGAGCTCAGAAGTTTCGGTGGTGTTTTGCCTGTCTGCATTGAAATGCTACTTTTTAATCAATGTTGAGCTGCAGGTGAATTAAATGTTTCACTCAAAGATTATTGCTAGAACTAAAAATAGGTCAGACAGAAACCAGCATTTTGTGGGGTCTTCTGCAGGAAGTTCGGGAGAGTGATCAATGAGCTGCCCTGACCTCACAACCAAAGGGGGAAATCCCCATCCATCACCAGCACCATCTGCACAGCCTTAACATAGGTCCAGGGTGGCTGATTCTTCTCCCTTTTACACCACTTATATCCTGAACATACTGTATGGGATGGTCTGATGGTGTTTTTCAATGAAATCAGTGCAAATAAACATAAAGTAAGTCTCAGTTCCCCCATCCCCTGTCTTAGATTTTATTCACACTGCCAGAGCTTTGACAAGAAACAGCAAACAACCAAATAGTTTAGTGAAACAGATAAGCCACCAGAGAGATGGAAATTTCTACTTTAAAGAAAGATCTACAAGAAAGGAAAAAAAAGAATAAAGCTAGCCATAAATCTCTGAATACCAAAAGTTGTTGCCACTGAAGTTAGTGGGAACCAAATGAATCTAAATTTGCACGTGGCCAGCTTGCCATTTGAGAATCGTGTGTCTTGGGTGGGCTGAGGACACTACCGGTAGGCTGCCAAATAGAATGAAGGACTATGCTGATAATATAAGAGAGGAAGAAAGCCTTTTCTTCATAAATGGAAATCTGAATTGCTAGATCCAAACCAAAATGCTTAACTCTTCTCATTCATGAAGAACATGAAAAAACAACATACTTGGTTGGTATGTTGCATTTGAGTAGGTTGTTCATGTACTTCTGGTAGGTGTAGGTAGAAGAACCTGGATAGCATAGCCTAGCCTAGCCTAGCCTTGCAGTGCATTACACTGCATTGCATTGCTATGTAATCCTGGACCAGTCCATGAATTTATAGTGTAAAAACTAAAGCATTAGGTTGAAGTCTTGTAAAAATTGACAAAATGCTACTGGTAGCCATGAGATGACAGCAATTAGCAATAATAGACAGCTTCGACTTCAAAATCCAGTGCAACTATCATCTGGGAAATGAAAAGTAGACTTCAAATATGCAAGTGAAGATTGCAGCTAAAACCTGAGGAGGAACAAAAGTGTGATGTTATAATAAGCAGATAAATTAGAAATGCACGTGCTACCCCTGACCCCATCACAACTGCAACATGGCAAAAACCTGTTAAAAAAAGTGCACAATATTCCCCAAAGTTCACGGATAAGCACAGTAATGTAAACCACTGCCCATTTCTGGTGGCATTAGCATCAACTAAAATTGACATTGGTTTATATTAATAGGTCAAGATGTAACCTGTGGGACTGAGGAGCCTCTGTACATCCCACGGAGCAGTAGGAGAGAGAGAACCAGGCAGCACAGCTAAGGGCAGTAACAGTTTTAGCTCCCTGGCCAAATCTGCTCACAAGCGTGGAGTAGCCCAAAGAAGCAGGTTGCATACTTAGTGCATGGAACTTCACCAATCTGCCGCAGTAAAGAACAGGAAAGCTCTCGCTTAAGTCCCTCCGTTAAGTCTTCCTTCAGTTAATTAATACCTGCCCTTAAATTCATACCTGCTTACTCAGAGGAGATAACAGGAATATGCAGACCCATCCACACATGCACTTAGGCGTTTATGCCTGGTAGTAAACACCAGCTAGTAAAATCTCAATCTGTAAATATATTTAGGAAATGCTCTTTGTATAAAACACAAAACAAGATCTGAAAGGGCTGCATTTCATGTTTCTCACAAGAATAATGTCCTAGGGAGATAATAAATAAAAAAATTCACACAGATGTGGTGAAGAAAAGAAATTGTAAAAGAAATCAGCATGCACCCCTAGCAACTAGCCAATATTATTTGGAATAAGATGGAAACTGTATTCTGTGCTTGGAGCTTGAAGCCAAAGTAAATTATTACAGTGGATCAAAAAATACATGTAATGGAAGAAAACAATATGAACAGATAGAGGTCTGGCTTATGCATGACTATCATGGAGGAAATAATGATACTCTCATCTCCCACACTGTCCACTATTAAGTAGTGACATAAATCCAATGTCACACCCTCTGGTTTTAATGTTTCTTTGTTGTTTTACCTGTCAAATCCACTAAGCTTTTCTTTCCAATTAACAGCTTGACCCTGTAAAGCCCTCAGCTAAGCTCTCACTTGAAAACTGGTGCAACAGGAATTAATGAAGCTTCTCCAGCTATCAACAGCAGAAATTTTGTCACCATTATTTAACTTGTGGTATAAATATGCTTTAAATGTGGAAGATTTTCTGAATCAGATCAGATCAATGCTAATTACTTTTCCCCCAAATTTACAGTATAAATTGTCTTGATCCCAGTTTACCTTATAATTACATCACCATTTATAATGTTTCTCATTCCTTCTAGAAGCAGAAAAAGTTTCAAACCTTAGGTTCAATGTTTTACAAGGAACTGAGTAATTGCTGGTAGCATCAATGAGCTGTGAACTGTGTTTCCAGCTGAATACTTTAGAGCACAGTTTTTCTCATTCTTTTGCAAATAATCAATTTATCAAGCAAAAGAAGCTGGAGGGGGTCCCTTGAGGTTGTATTTATGCCCTCTGAAAAGTTTGACCACATTCGTTAAAGATCCCCCCAAAATGACATACCTTGTGATAAATGATTAATCTGGTCTGATACATGGGAGCAGTCGATTCATTAGACCAATACTCTAAGGCTTTGCTCGTTTTACTTTTTAGGTAAAGAAACATTCAGTACAGTTCTTCTGAACTTAAGCATTCTGGCCACTGCCGTTATCCAATCTTTTGAACACAAAAACTCAGGATAAGCAGGAAGCACTAATATCTCTTTAAACATAGGAAAAGGTTTAATGTATGACCCTTGTTGCTCATTTCCAAAAGACAGTCCCTAAACTAAAAATATGTTACCGTACATTCCTGAATGATCCAACTTTTTCCCAGGCTTCCTTTACAAAAAGCCATAAGCACAATGCTGTACGAGAAGCAAAGATTCAAAGGGAAACACCGAAAGGAAGCTGAGCTGCAAAGTCCAAAATGAAAAGCCAGAAATAGGAAGTAAAAGATAAGAATCAGGAAAGTGAGATAGCAGCAAGGACTCCCCTTTGTATGATTTCTTTTCTTGTATCTTTTCAATGAATTGCTAATTACTCTTTGTTTCTGCTGTAACATGGCAACTCAACTTCACTCTGATAAAAATAGATGCTTTGGGACATTTCCTACTTACTAAAAGCAAGAGGTGTTTACATCCTTTCTCCAAGCAGACCAGGTGCTACACAGAGAACTGGGTAGGCCAGCTACCTATGTGTGCACTTCAGGAGCTACCACAGAAATGACTGGATATGGTGGGATTATCCACAGGGAGCCTTAGGAATTAGAGACATAGCTTCTTCGGACCTTATTAAAAATGTACTCGCCCATAACTCCACATACAAATACATAGCCTGAGCACTGGAAGCCAAACTGACTGCATGTCACTTCTGCCCTGAGTTTCCTTCCTCAGACCTATGGCCATACAAAGGCTCCTGGGCACCTTCCAGGTCTGTGCCGCTGTGTTCACGTGGCACAGTCCTGTTCATCGACAGGTCATGACCTGGCTCTGATGGAAGGATCTCTACACTGTGTCATCACCACAGTGTGGCTATTCTCAGTGATTTTACAACCACTGTGATGATCTGCGTAGCAGAAGTCACTGGCTTTCTCTCAGTTAATTCATGAATCAAGTCAAATAATTCTGCTGTGCTGTGCTTAGAGAACATGTTCTAGAGACAAAAAAATATCACAGAGTGGTGGAAAAGCTCTACTACACAGCAAGGGGGACAGATTTTCTCCAAGGCAGGCAAATTTGTCACACAAAATAAGTAAGTAGTTGATAAGTCGGGAAAAATTATGAAAAAAATAAGTTGAGATTCTGTTACTTTGAAATCTTTTTTTTTTACTACTTTTAAATCGTCTACATTTCCAGAGAAACAAAAGGAGTTTCAGTGCCCAAGATCTCTAAGATCTATATTAGAAGATTTCATAAAACTACAGGAAAGTCACATACCTTCTCCGTGCTTCAGAAAATGTGCTCCTCTGAATACAATTCTAAACTTCACTTGTCACCAACAGCCCAAACCAACACTCTATTTTCACACCTCTTCACCTTACCCTGTCAATAGTTTTGAATAGTTTTTTCTTCTGTGGGACCTCTTGGTCCTGGGAATCTATATTGCCTTTGTGATCAAGCCATATACTCACTTAGAAAAAAAAGCTTTTCCACATAGGAAAACATCTCCGCTATATTTCAGCTATTGATTTTCCACATTTGGAAAACAAACAAAAAACTTCTCTTTCTAGATTGATTTTCAAACGTTCAACTTCTTTATCAATAAAAGAAAAGAAAATGTGACTGATGGTTCTTCGCATGGTCTACTTAGGTGCTCAGGTGCCGGTATTTTGCCCATACAGTAAGCAGCTTTAGTGCTGAGATAATGTGAAAGATATTTTGTCTCTCACTATTTGATATAATTAACTGATGGAATACATATTCATTTCTCGATTGCCATGCAGCCTATGACCTCAGTAGTTCTCTGCAGAACTAGAATAAAACATATTAGACTGGAACACAACCGTCAATAAAATGAGAAATATTCTGAATTTTATCCTTTCCCTAATTAATGCAAATAGTAGTTTTATTTTGACTCTATCAGTCCATGATAACTAAGCCAAACTCCCATTTGATATGTCTTTGTACTCGATACCTGTACATAATTTCAAAGTTCACTGTTTCGTTTTCAAATCCTAGGTAGACATTTTAGAATTAAACATTTTAGGATTGATGGGGAGTATCTGTTTACTTGCAACTCCAGATGGTTTTAATCTCTGCTCTTTAAGAAAAAAAAAAAAAAGGTAACATCTCTATAGTCACTTATGGGAATAGAACCATATCTTAAGTGTTAGAGTGTAATTAGTATTACTTTTCTGCACTAAAAATGTTTTTTGAAAACCTTGTTCCAGTGAAGCAGTGTTAATATCTTACAACATTTCTGCAAAAATTTTTAGCTATGCTTTAGATATATACTTTAGATTTGTCTAAGTAGTTATTTCCTGCAATGAATGGCAAAGCTATTAAAAGCTCAGCTCTTGTTGTGCTTTGTGGGTTGCTAACAAGAAAATTGGCCTTCATGTGAAATGTTGAGTTGTTTGAGTTTGGGATAGGTGTCCTCATGAGCTAATATTTCAATGTATTCTTTGAAAAATCACAAGGATAATAACATTTGCATTGGCAGAGAAAAAACAAGATCAATCAATTCATTTAGATAGGCAAAATTATCAAATGTATCAATCATCATTTTTCTTCAAGAAGAAACCTCTCTTCGTTTTTATAAGTACTTTCTTTGAAGTATAAACACTTTTGGGAGTAATTAGATGATCCAGAAAGTCTTAGGAGTACTTCAGCCTCTCCTGGGTAATAAAAGTTCAGGGAAGAGCCATCCAAAGAGTGGTAGGAAAAAAGACACTAATAGGAATTATAAAGAATTTTCTGCAGTGTTACACACAGTTTCTTTCCTTAGGATGAGTGGCTGTTTTTTCTGGCTTCCTTTTACCACAGAATCTCTCCAGATCACCCTTAGTCCTCATTATGCTGGTTTTCTTCACTAATGAAATTTTCATCTCTTTATTTAAATGTGTTATCTCTCTCTCTCATTTATATGCAGCTTCATTCTTTGTAAGTCTACTTACGCTATGCAAAAAATGCACCCTGAAAACAAGGGTAGAACAAGACTATATCCCTTCGGTCCATCTTTACTTCTTTCTATGATTCATAGTCCTCACACTCTGTCCATCTTTTCTATCCAGACTGAAGCCTCTCTGAAACTTGGGGCTAACTGGTGCAGAGCCTTCTTCAAGGAGACTTTTGACAGTTGGTCTTCAGGTATTTCCATGCTATATGCAATTGGTATCTACTTCAATGATCAGGCTTGGACACAAAATCAATGAGTATTTTGTCTTGCATGAAAAGAAACACCAGTCAAGGTTTCCCAGAAAAGTGCAACTGGAGGAATCTAGCACAGATCCATTTATTTCCCCAGAGTGTCAACAGGATTTTCATGCATGCACATGATTCCTACATCCTTTGGCCTTTACTTCATCAATCATATGATTGTATTTTCAAATATTTTAATACTTTTTCTCTTCCCCTGGCATACATATATCGTGAGTGGATGCCAAATCCAATGACATAAATCCTTTGACACTTATTTCAGTAGGGCCAAGATTTCACACAATACTTTCAATACATTATGATCTCTTCTGTGAAGAAACCAAAGCCAGTTCAAAGACTTTTGTCCATGTTTTTTTTATGCAGAGTAAGGAAAGGAATGTTTGTGAACAAGCTCTGATTAGAAAGCAATGGGGAGTAACAGCTGCACATTGCCTGTGATAAGCTTGTGTTTCATTAACTGACAAAACTGACAGAAAGTGTAGAATTATAAGCCATAAATGTAAAAACAGCCTAATTACTTCCAAATCTGTTTCAGCTCATTATCTCATTATTATCAACTGTCTTAATATATTGCTAAAAGAAAAAAAAGTCTCATAACTAAGCAGTCTTACAAGTGCAGAACACAACTTTGCGCATTTACTTGTACCTTTGATACTGTGTACGCATTTATATCTGTTCAGCATATTTGCGAGAATGAAATAATGGAGGGAAGGGATGCCATCCAGAGGGACCTGGACAGACAGGTGGGCCCGTGCAAACCTCATGAAGTTCAACAAGGCCAAGTGCAAGGTCCTGCACATAGATCAGGTTAATCCCAAGTACAAATACAGGCTAGGCAATGAGTTGACTGAGAGCAGCCTTGTAGAGAAGGACTTTGGGGTGCTGGTGGGTGAAAAACTGAACATCAGCCAGTAACGTGCACTCGCAGCCCAGAAGACCAATCACGTCCTGGGCTGCATGAGAAGCAGTGTGGCCAGAAGGTCGAGGGAGGTGATTCTGCCCCTCTGCCCTCCTCTGGTGAGACCCCACCTGCAGTACTGCATTCAGCTCTTGGGCCTCCAGTTTAAGAAAGACATGAACCTTCTTGAGAGCAGGTTTAGACTAGCTATTAGGAAGAAATTCTTCACAGTGAGGGTAGTGAGACACTGGAACAGGTTGCCCAGAGAAGCTGTGGGTGCCTCCTCCCTGAAGTGCTCAAGGCCAGTTTGGATGGGGCTTTGAGCAACCTGGTCTAGCGTAAGATGTCCCTGCCCATGGCAGTGGGGCTGGAACTAAATAATATTTAAGGTCCATTCCAACCCAAACCATTCTGTGATTCTACAAAATAAAATATGGTGAGTTGTATTGCTTTCTTATTTTACTCATACATCAACCTTAGTTATTTGATCAAAAGCTTGCTGTTGATTTTTAGTCATTTAATCAAGTGCCCTGAAGTTTAATCCTTTAAGAAAAATGCCTGAAAAAAATGATTAAATTATTTAAAGCTGCAGCTGTTTTCCTAAACTGTGAATCTGACAGACCAAATATGTGGTTTCATCATACTAGAATATTTTTCTCTTTTGCTTTATCTTTTGAATTGTCATGTGTTATTGAATTGTCATGTGTTATTTTAGATATATCCTGATCCTGATAGAATAAACTCATTAAGTAAGCACAAATTCTGAAACAGTTCACAATCAGATACACTTCCTTAGATTATTTAATTAAAATCATATAGTCATTTCTCAGCCACAAATCCCATGTTCTAGTTGCCCCCCATGCTGTATTATGGACCATGTGTCAGGGGTTGATCTCTAATGTTATAGACGGTGAATGCTGGCCAGATGCTGTGTATGTGTCTCATCTTGCCTATCATTGATCTGCAAAGGGAACCAAGAGGAAGGTCAGCTACAGATGGTTGTTGACAGTAGGAAACAGGCCCCAAAGTTCTGGTATATGAGATACTCCCTCATGAAGCCTGTTCAGCCAGAACTGGGCAATAGTATCTTCAGTTCTGGCTTTAGTGGCTTTTTCTGATTTGTTAGTAAACACTGTAGTAGTAGTAGTAGTAGTATGCATTGGCAGTTAAACAAATAAGCCTGTTTTCTACAACCAGAATAGAGGGAAAGGGTTTTTTTGTTTGTCTATTGCCTCAGGTAAGTGCCTAAAAGAGAACTTAGGAACCACTGGCTGGACCCATTGAAACCCAGAGTCACCAGCAGTGTTTGGCTAGGCAGAGGAGTGCTGCCCAGGATGGCTAAGCTGGAATCATCATGAGCAGGAAAAAAAACAACACAACTGGTGGAACAACAAAACTTTCTGAACACCATTGTCTCAAATACAAATATCAAAACTTGTACCCATTACTGTGAACCTGACTCAAGTAACCAGGTGCAGGACAGGGGAAGGGAAAGACTCCTGGAAAAGAAACACTTGAAATATTGCATTAGGAGTGAATCTTGCATTGCCGTGCCACCAGCTGTGCTCTTACAGCACGCAGATACTGCATAATGAGGCTAAGACTACATGATAAGATCCACACCATTGTTCATTAGGCAGAATACACAAAGTGACTTTGTTTAATAATTCAGGCCTCTGATGTGCAGTCCCTGCCACATCTCACAGTAGCTGCCTAGCTGATTCATGCTGCAGCACAGCCTCATTTCACAGCTCACAGCACTAACTCACAGGGTGGCAACTTAGCTCAAACCACCTGTTTCCACTCCTAGAGGAGCAGAAACACCACTATCATCTGGCTACAGAGGTGATAACTTCTGAAGTGGGTGTACCTCAAATCATGAGCACCATAGCCCCCTGTATCACACTTTTCAGCACACTCATGTTCTCACATGATCTTATTTTAAAATAGAGACATCACCAAGAAAACTTGGAGTTATAACCTATCCCTCTGAAATACTACAGGAAGACAATGAACTACACAGCAGTATCAGCAAGTTTATCTTCTATCTCCATGTGTGGGAGATGTTTAGTGTTGAAAGTATTGTTGCTGTCTCCACATTATTCTTTTCATTATGATGTGGACTGTACATAATAGGAATTTGTTGACAGGATCTGGCTGGGCAACCTTGGAAGCTGGGGTCCCTCACCACGCCGAGTGAAAGGAAACAGTGCAGGTTTCTCCACAGTGTTTCATCAGTGAGCATGAAGCATCAGTTCAGAGAATAACCATGCGCTCGGTGTGACTGTTACTCAAACTCTGCTAAGCCCAGTGCTAAGACAGGACTGTGGCTTTTGGCATGTGACGCGCATGCCACAGATTTTAATCAGCGAAAGCCACATCACTCTCAGTGTGGTTCATTGGCATTTGAAAAAGTCAGGGGGTCTGCGAACACGAAAGTCCAGAGCTCTCCCTTCTTTCCATGCATCTGCCCTTATCTGGTACTGTCATGTCCCACCCAGGAGAAGGGGACAAGTGACTTTTAGGTGCCAAGGAGGTTGAAAGGATGTGTGATGCAGCTTTTCTTGTAACAGCTTGAGATAGGGATTTTCCAAGAAACCTGGACACTACATGCTTGTAAGTAACATCCTCTACATGGTTTCAGGATAGCCTAAACCAACAACCATGAGCCATTTATTCATTTAAATTGTAATGGTTAATTAAATACTCATTATTTTATTGTAGTGGTGAGTAAGAGTGTTTAAAGTAATTTTCTTTATCATTTACGGATGTCACTCTTTTAATTATTGCTTACCTTAATTTTCCATGTGACTGCATTTTGTTGAAATAAAGTTTTTGTGGAAGTGCATTAATAGGGCAAAGTTTCTTGACTTTTACTAACAAATGTGAAACTCCATTGTTTAGACATTGAATCTAATCTCTGCCTTTGGTAGTAGGTAAGATCTGTAAGTTTCGGTTCTATTTTTCAATAAAATAAGGGCTTTTTTGTTCATGTTTCTGCGGTTTCTGTTCTGTCATGGCAAGGATGTGGGTCTTCATACAGCTTTGAGACTCAAGGACTTTCTGTGAAATTAGTGGCTGACTTTCAATGCACATTTCACAGCTGATTTTAATGGCTTTGAAGCAACATGTGCCACCTTGAATTGAATTACAGTTAAATTTAACCTACAATCTGCTAGATACTGATTATTAAGTATTATTAGTCAGTCCAATAAGAGTTTCATCAGATCACTGTTAGGTTATAAACATACTGGGTTGGAGGTGTCTGAGCCATCTGTCAGATCATTAACGAGATGAGGATATGTTTTGGAAACTAGTAAATCCTAATTAAAAGATGTAACAGACATATTAAAATTGCTTGTAATTTGTTTGACTATGGATTATGGTGAACTGATCTTTTCAGACTTCAAAATTTGTCTGAGTTTATCTTTGTTTCTTTTTATCAGATTTGCAAGATAATTTTCTTGGATATCTGCCAAAAAGAAATTTCTGCCAGATTGAGTTTTCCAAAAAGGAGGTTACTTTTACAGCTTATTAGATGGCAGGGGGTTCTGTACTCAGGAGATAAAACAAAGACTTTGACTAGGAGGTGTGGAGGCAATCCATGTTCCAAACATTTCACCACACTTTCAGGAAGCAACAGTTGATGACAGTAGATAATGTCAGCTTGTGTGCTAGGAACTAGAAGTTTGTTTAATAAAAAAAAAAAAAAAAGATTTCCACAGTGAAAATACAATGCATTATATGTGCATCCAAAACAAGTACAAAACATCAGCCACTACTGCCCAGTACAGCGGCAGGAAGGACATAGGGACTAAAGCTAACTGGTATCTGCATCCCCGTGCGATGTGTGAGTATGAGTTGTCAGCCTCCTCTGTTGCATAGAGAGCCATCAGCCATGTGTCAGCACCACACTGTGCGTGTCAGTGCTATATGCTGTGTGTTGGCCTGGCCAACGTTAGCAGCTGTTCTCTATGCCCAGACACGACTGTGTGACAGGTGACAAGAAAATCAGACCTCAATCCTTAAGACATACTGTTTACCTGGAAAACCTCAGTAAAAACAGAAATAGATGTAAATACATGGCAGAGAAGCCAGCTCAACAGAGAACAAGTAGCAAAATGCAAGTGTAGGTAGGATCCCTGGCCAAGAGCCATAGGATTCCCAGGACAGGACTTATCCCCTCGCCCAGAGGGGCAGATAGGCAGACACTCTCTCAAGAACACCAGGATTTCAACACTGGCAAAGACTTCCCTCCTGTTGCATATGGAGGGAATAAAGACTCTGCTTGCCTCAGGGTGGACATGAAAGAGTGAAGGTTACTGCTGGGCTCAGGCTTCTGTACTGCCAAGGCCCACAGGGCATGTGGGGAGGCCTGGCTCGGTGGGGACCACAGCTGGGCAGGTCCAGGCTGAGGGGTGCTGGAGCCTGGCCCTGCTGTGGCATTGCTGGGACAGGCACTGGTGGTCCTGAGGAGTGACTTGGGCCCCAGGCATGGGCTGGGGGAGCCCTAGGGTCTGGGGAGGGACAGCCGGGCTGCCAGTGCCCTGGCGATCTGGCAGGAATGTCCTTCCACCAGCTATGTCACCACTGAAAGAAGAAATGATGCTGTAATCGAGTAAAATCACGACAAGAGATCACACACAAAAAGCACAGTATCTGAACTGGAATTAATGTGCTGGGTTGTGATTTCCACACTCTTATCACTCATTATTTCCCATCTGTGACCAAGATACAGCTACCATTCACATGAACTGAGTGAAATTTTTGCTTTTGAGAGGTTGAACGCCAGTCAGTTATTATTGGGCTGCAGGGTGCAGAAGACTTCCTGTGGTGTGGGAAGACAATATCCTTGTTGTTATTTACCTTACAAAGGCAAAAGGGTCTAATATGTGTGTTTATATATTATTTTTTCCACTTTTATATCATTTCCCCATTTTTCCCCAGTTTCTGTCTGTATTCCAATTCTGAGACAATCCTCACTGTCATGATTTAAGACCTTCTTTACCATGACCTTCAGTAATAATTGAATCTAGCCTCCGTACAGCACATGACAGGTTTTACTTCACCATGGCTGACTACCAGTCCAGCTTTTGCATAGCCTTTATGAGATGAGGCTTGCTCTGCTTAGAGCAGTAATGTGGCTCCTAGTCAATTATCAAGGCCAGTATGGTGATCTGTTGGAGATGTTTATTCATGCCTCTGTAATGTGACAGAGATTACAGTATTCGGTATATATTAATGCAATAACCAAAGAAGCAGAGAAATGCTGCAGATAGTCACTTCCAAACTGTTAACAAAAGAAAGACCTACAGAATGTTTGGAAGATAACAGGAATGCATCAAGCTAACCACAGGCTTCTTCAGAAACACAGCAGGCCCTTCTGTTAATAGAAGTCCATTGAAATCCATGAGAAAAAACCTGTTTGTTTTGACAGATGTTAGATAGCCACCATGTGACAGAAGTATAATTACTTCTATTACAATCAGTATTTATACGTTTTTAAACAGATTGTTCACTGAAAGGTGAGATCATGAACCAAGCTGTGAAACGAGATGATTTTGTTGATTTGATCACACTAGAAGAAAATAGGGAAAATAATCTAAAAAAAGAGAATTTTTCTTTTCTCTCATAATGGAAGATTAGCTGGAAAAATGTTTAGCTATTTAATACTTTAACTTTGAAAACTAATGAAGTTAAATATTTAATAATGGAGAATTGAAGTATTTGGTTTGGGTAGCATCACAGGAAGGTGTTTGAACATTTAAAGCTTTGTTCTGCTTTTTTCCCATTCAGCAGGTATCTCATCTACCATCCATCTGAAATTGATTTTTTCTGCAAGTACACATTCATAAATACTGCCTTATCCCAGGCACAATGAATAAGGTGAGCAGTACTTTCCCATCACACTGAGAAGTAGAATGATGTCTGACATAAATAGCTTTGTCTAAGAGGCAGTTCCCTACTAAAGATGAATAAACATGTTATCTGTACAAAGGGGAGTATTTTTAATTGTTCTCACAAAGATGTGGTGGTGTTAGTAAAGCTGTAAAGCTGGGAGATTCTTTTTAAAAGTGGTGCACTAAAGCAGCAGCATCTAATGCATAGCATAGTATTTATTACAAATGTCTTGTCTGTCTCATGGATCTCCGTGAAGGGAAATTTTTTTTATCCAGCCAATTCATTTTTCAGCTAGTCAAGTATAAACTCCAGGCATGCCTCTTCTTCCACATCCTTTTCCAAAAGAAATAATCGCACTGTATTGATTAGCACAGTTTAATGGCCCACCTGAATCTCCCCAGAACACAAAACTGAAGGAACTATAAATATATTGCTCTCCAGAGGAGCACGCAGTGCCACATGCAGAGCATTGCATGTTTGGAAATGTTCCTTCTAACCTGTTCCAACCTATGAAATGGATCAGTTGGCTTACATCACTTTGTGGAAGTTGGATGAGGTATAAGGACAGGTTGCTTTTCAGGCCTGAGGGAGCCTTTGATGTAAATAATGTAGACAGCACAATGCTATCGTAATTCTATTTCAAAAGGTGGTATTTTTAGTGTTGGTAAAAATTAATTCTCACTTCTTTAGCCATTGGCCCTTCTGGAATCAGCATAGAAGACATCAAAAACAAGAGCCAAAAAAACCCTTAGAGTGTACAGCTAAATTCTGTACTATTCAGATGTTGACATCTGAAAGGATTGGATGATTCAGACTCCAAAAGTTCTTTTTCTCTGATAACTACAGGTCGTGCATACAGACAGCAACTTAGCTAAAGAAATGTACCTAAAGTTAACTGATATAATCCCATACTCAAATTCTCATACTCTTAATCTTGTTCTGTACATTAACCTAACTACTCAAAGTTTTAATACCTCTTTTTCACAGTAATAAAGTTTCTTTCAGATGTGGTTAAAATCATTGTGAATCTGTTCAGCCTCCTGTGTCCAGCACTGCTTTGTTCCCAGTGTAAAGGGAATCGTCATTAAAAGCACATCTCCTCCTCTATTTAACTTTGCTTCTTAGCTGGCAAGCATCTGTCTTCAAGAATTCCCTACAACACACAATATGGTGCTGGTTATCTTTGTGTAATTTCCATGTTTGCTCTCATAGATTTTTCTACCAAGAATTCTAAGAGTTGTTTTCCGAAGATATTTTGATGGCTTTCCTGAAGGTATTACTCACCAGCTGCCCAGCTTGTATGTTGTGCCAGGTTTAGTATCTTCACAAAAGTCAGGCAGAGTCAAAAGTTGTGCATATTTATTTGGCTTTGCAATACCATTCAGCTGGGGGGGAAAAAAAAGAAGAAAAAACATGCTTCATCATGCAGAAAGGAAGGAAAGTATAATCTAGTTTCAATGGGTATTTAGTCTCATTTTATCAATGTTTTTCTTGTCCAATATTTAGGAATGGATCTTGGGCTTAATTGCCCCATTGCCAGTCCAAAGGAATTTCTCTGGTGTCTGTATAGCAATTCCCTAGCTATGGCAGCATTAGGGAGTTCGAGCCCAGCTTCTCATTGGTTAGAACAGGAAATTAAAAACCAGCACAGGAGTTAGGCTGTTGAGTCTAGGTCGTATTTGAGAACCTAACTTGCTATTGAACTTCTATGTTGAAAATAGACTCTGGTGGTTATCTGACCCACAGAAAAGTCTCAAAGCATAGGGCAACATCCCCAGTAACAAAGACGAAAACAACAGATATAACCATTACACAGGAGAGCAGCAGCATAATTGGGGGATAAAATAGGTCTTGAACTCTTCAGAGCATCAAGTTTTTGCTCTGAGAGATTCAAAAGGGTTTAAATGATCCAAAAGTGTCTGTGTTTTGTTGGTTACCTGACAAATTCATCCTTAAGCAGAGGCCAATTTAAGCCTGTAAATGAAAACATAGCCAAACACTAACACGTATCCTCAATGTGTTTGGTAAATGCTCACAGCTACTGAAAAGACATTTTCTGTTTTACACACAATTACCACAGCATGAATCACTTCACAGGTGGTTATACGTGTTGCTGAATCGTCAGTTAAACAATTCTAGCTTTATACCTTTTAAAAAAGATACTCTGACAAATCATAAGTTTATAAAAAAAATCCTTACAGTTTATCATCACCAGTGCTGGTGGAAATTTCCAAAGATAAAAGGTTTGTGCCAAGACACTTAGTACTGCATTACAGCAGAAGTGTGGAGGTGGGTGGTGAGTCCTCGTGCTACACTCTCTGCACCTGTGTCAAACGCAGCCAGAGGATTTTATGGTATCCATGTCATTCTGGATCAGAGGTGGAATTTTTCATTCTAGAAATGTTACTTCCTACCAATCTACCCTGGTATTGTGTTCGCAGATAATCTGGCACTCCTAATAAATTGCTTGGGGCCACCGGAGAAGCCAGCAAAGTGAAGCTGTCTGCCTTTGCCATGAAACAGGTGGAGAATGCACAATAATAGCTGGGGGAAGGAGCTTCTCACACTTTGGCCGTGATAGGTCACTGGAAGCACAGACGTCTGTAATGCTCCAAGTAGTTCAGGAAAGGGACATTTCTACTTTACTCCCTGTCTTATTGTTGTATCAAACTGGTAATACCATCTATATATTAGAAATCAGGTTCAAGTCATCACTTCCTTCTCCATGTAACACCAATTATTTCAGAAGTGTGGTAGTATTCATAATACACTGTATGTAGTCAATTATTTTAAATAGGCGTATTGGTCTTTTACACAAAACTATTTCTTCATTGTCTCAGGCCTAAAATTAAAGCATAGCCCAAGTAAAGGTCCATCCAAGATTTCTTGGGCATTGTGCTAAAGCCATAATGTTTCTAAAGGTATAGGCAAGATGGTGTACAAGTCTTGTCTCTGGACCAGCAGTGAAACTGCTGGCAGCAGGAAGGCAGTCCTCCAGAGCCATTTGACCATCTACAGGTTTTCCACACAGAGACTGCCCTCTCCCTATTCAGAGCACCCATGGCTGCTTCCACATCAATCTCAGTGCTGGACTAACCCATGTCAATCTCAGTGCTGGAGTTCTCAGTGCAGGGACAAATGAGGTGTGAGTCAGGCTGAGCAGGAGCTGGTGTGCATGAAATTGCTACAACTTTGCCCCACTTTGGCATCCAAGATGATGATACCAGCAAGGACATCCTTCCATGCTTCATTCTACAGTGTCCTGAGCCTTCATTATGCGAACACTCTGTGCTCCTAGAGATGAATTCATCTATGTCCTGTATTACACACACTTTTACTTTATGTGGTTACCCCAAATTATTAACAGTAAGATTCATCTCCATTTTTGCTTAGTCCAGCATGAGGTATCCTTTTGGAATATAGGTAGGACCCAGACTCCATTGCTTCAGCATTCCCTTTGAAAAAATGCTAAATAGTGTGTCTGAGGGTTTTGGAGGGGTTGCTGCAGTGAGTGGGTTAAATGGACTTTTAGAACACAGAATGAGCTTGAAATGTCATCCCTGCTCACAGCGCCAGTGATCCTGTAACTCTATCTAGATGAGTACAACCAAAAGCAGGGTGTTCTGTGATATTGTTAAGCTATGTAAACAGTGTACTGCTCAGTATCAAAGAACAGCCAAAACTGTCATCATCAGAATTTCTTTTATAATAATAGAGCAGTAATTAACACAATACCTTGAGGAGCATTGTATCATTTTCCTTGGAAGACTTGCCAAACTGAGGATTAGGGAAGTAGTGCATAACCTTAAATATCTGATATTCTTTTCAGCTATGGATGCTTGATGGGCTCCAATAAAACTCTAACTTCTGATTTGTTTAATCCGTATTTTAAAGAAAGTGCTGGGACAGAAGGTCACTACTGGAACTGAGCAACATCTTTCAAGGTAATCAAAAGACATGCAACATAATACTCACAATTTTATTTTACAGTAACCACATTAAAATATATACAAGGATGTTGTTCATTTTGATGCTTTGACATGAGCTTGTATTTTCCTGTACAAAGAAACTGTAAATCTAGTTTGGTGAAGTACTGGTATGATAGCTGACCTTCAGGGATTTCTGGATTCTGGAATGTGTTTCGTGAAAAAGCCTCCTGGCTTTTTAAGGAGAGTCCCTGGCACAAGGACTGCCAGTACTGATTCCTTTCATTAGTCTTTTAATGGTCTCCTTTGGATTTATGACCTAATCCTGCAAAGGACTGAAACATGCCTGACTAAATAGCATGTAAGTTGTCTTACTAACATCAGTGGGATGTCAGAATACGCATTGGTACTCAACAGTTATTCTGAGTATTATACTTACAGGTAATTGCACTGCTGAAGTGGACATCCTTAATATTAGTAAGAGTTTTGTCCTTTACTTCACTAAATATAAGATTCAGCCTGTTAAGGGAGAAGGATGGGTGCTGCCTTACTAAAGACACCCATATAGGGAATATTAAAAAGAGAGACTGGCAAAACCCAAGGAGAGTTACATATCTAGTTCCTGCTAATAAACATAAGCACTATGCAACTCATAAATCCTCCTCCAAGCCTTCTGAGTATCATCAGAAATATATTTATTAGAAATGGATATTAGAAATTTATTTATTAGAAATGTATTTATTTGTCTTTCTTCATTTTGTCCTGCTAAACTTAATGCAGCCCAGGAAGATTACAATGCCAGAAAACGTACTGCTGGTTTCCTGTGCTTTATCTTCAGAACACTATCTCATTACACACAGGACAATATATTCAAGCCAGAATAAAGACTTTATCCATCCAAACCAACAAAAAAAAAGTTATTTTCTTCATTCCAGTTGCATGTTTCACTGAAAGTTACACTTTATTTATTTGCATGCAAAAGTTTGCATGTGAAAATAGCTGGAATGGCAGTGCTGGATCCTAAAAATTTCTCTTTCTATTTATAAAGCCTGCTTACACAGTGAGAATGGCGGAAGACTCACAAAACTCCATCCTTGTATGTATCATCGCCAAGAGAGGTACAACTGCTGGACTTGCAGAAAGCCTGTGGAATCAGTCACTGTGCATACAGAGAAGCTTGGAGGGGAAGCAAAACCCCACTGCCACCTCATCCAGGTCTCTGACAGGCCACACAGAAGTTCATGTTGCTGGATTCATGCAATTTTGTCTAAGACAAAAATTACTTCAGAAGTGACTATCACATAATATTCATTAGTTAGGAAGGCTTACGTGCACTGCAATTGCTCGTGCTGAGTAGTCTAGATATAGCACAGAGGTGTGTATTTTTTGTATGGTTATCATTACACAGCTCAAGCAAAGGAGACCAGACAGATGTTGTTTCAGTCTGCCCTAGTGACAAAAACTTAAAGTCAGACTAAACTGTTGTGCATGTTAGAAAATCAAACCAGTGACCAGAGCACACTTTCCACAGGACCAGCGACCACCAGTGTCTTTTCCACAGAATAGCTCCTAAATCTGAATTTTTATAACCATGACTGGATTATCTCAGATCCAGTGACCGAAGGGTGAGAGATTCCAGCTCCCATGAAAAAACATTAATTCAAAAGATGAAGTCTTGGTGTTTATTCTGTACATGTCCAAAACAGCACATGCTAGGTGTGAATATTTCTACCCTTACAAAAAACACAACCAAACCTGATTCAGCAGAAGCAGTATGAAAGTCAAATTAATTTAGAAAGGATCTGTGTCCTCTATTTCAGACTGACTGATGGAACAAGGCTGTCTGAGCTGCCCATGCTGTGTTGGAGGTCGAGTTTGCATAAGTTTATTGTAATTGATTTGCTTTTAGTTACTTAAAATACAGGGAGGAATAAAGGAGAACTAAAATACAATTTAGAGAACATTTTAGGAAAACCAGGGCATTTTACTGCCTAACCTGAACAGTAGATGTCCTGCTTATACTGAGGCAGCTGTTCAACAGCTGTGCCAGCCTTGGGGTATCCCACCTGGGGAAGCGGTGCTTGTGCTCATTTTGACTTGTCAAAAGGACTCCTTGTCATAGTCATTACTGACATTCAGTTTTTGTGAGCCCAGGTCAGTTAAAATAGGAGGAATAATGTTTCCATCTAATTCAACTTTACAGCTGTTTTGAGACTTAGTCCCAGACACACAGATAAGATTTGTTTAAAGTACTTTGGAACATATCCCATCCTCTAAGACACTGTTGTTTCAGATGCATAAATAATGAACTGGATCTTTTATCAGTACAGTCTGTATTCTGTAAAACTGACAGGATCTGACTAATGAAGGTAACTGTACGCGATGTGGATCAATAGTTTACAAAACAAAACAGAATTTCAAGTTCTTAGATCAGTTTAGTGAGAGAACTGCACGTTTTATTTTTTTTAATCTAGCTTTCTTTACTTGCAGGTTTGCACACCATGCCCCACTGCAACGAAGAGTTAAAATTGCCCTGCTATCAAAACATACTGCTTTTCCACAAAAGCTCCTCCACATTCAGTTAATTTCTCTGGATAGCAGCCATATAAGGCCAGGAATGAGGATGGATGACAATGTCCGTGTATCCATCTGAAATGAAACAGAAGTGCAATTACATTACATATTATCCAGAGGAATTGGGAATTTGGATATTTTTATCTTTAGATGACTGCTTATATCTTGGGGGTAGGATAACAGCAATCAGAAAGAGCAGAAGAGCTAACAGGTGGTTTGTCATAGCTGCTGCTATTTACTGACAAGAGTGTTGTAAATTACAATGCAATCTTTTCTATTGAAATGTCCCCTACAGGAGATTGTGGTTGAAGGTTATATGAATAGCTCCCTCTCTTGAAGTTTCCCTTTACATCATTAATATCATATTGTTTAGCTGCACCGTGATTTCTTTAGGTTCTTCCTTCATGTTTCCTTAAAACCTGCCTGTTTCTAGAATGCCCAGCATGTGTCAGTATTAAAGGTGCAAATCTTAGAGGAGATTCAGCAGCCTTTCACCAGAGGTATTGTATTAGAAAACAAGTGCGTAAGAAATTTCCTGAGCATTACATGGGATGAATGTATAATAAAACCTAAGTAAAGCAGCTCAGAGAATTCAACAGACTTTCAACTTTAAAGAAACAAGAAAGGAAATACGCGAGAAGAATGAAAGTGGCTGTCTTCAAGCTGATAAACAAATGGGAGAACAAATACAAAGGGCACCTGAAAAGGCTTCACAGAACACCAGTGAGACAGAAAACTCAGAGCAGTTAGACTACCAGACTGTGGGCAAAGATGCATCAGCAGCCAGCAAATCTCCTGCAGAAGTATACTGCCTAGGTAACATTTTCAGTTGAAACACTGAAAAATATTCAAACATGAATTTTATGAGAGCCACTGAGAACTTGCAGTCATCTGTTGTCTGATAAGCTTAGAAACATCAGACAGAAAAGACAAGCTACATACACGGAGAGCAGAGCAATTTGTATTTTCTTACCACTAAATTTTGAGCGTGCAGGAATCAGATGCAGAAAATCTCAGGGTGTGCAAGTGTGAAATGCAAACAAATTATCTAACCAGTGGTCACAATAAAAAAAAAGACGAAGTGGTGGGAGAGACATTTCTGTATTGTAAAACTCTGTGTCTGCACCACCCATGTTTTCCACTCCTTGCTGGTAAACCACTACAAAAAAAAGCATGCCCTTGTGTGAAGAAGTTTAAAAACCTGCTATCATCTTAATTGCCTTTAGAAAGAATCAGAAATGTAACTTGCCCAGTATAGCTAGCTCTCATTTTTATTCAAGACTTGGAGAACAGCAGGTCTCTAGATTGTTGAAATAGATTATATTATAGTCCTGAAATGTTTATTTCTATGGCACAGAATCTCACTCATTGTAACGCAGTTAGAAAATATATACACGATGCAACACATTGTAATATATTCATATTCCGGAAGATTCTTACAAAGATCTTTTAAAAGAAAACACGTGACTTTAAGAATTCATCAGCTCATAAAAGCCAGCTCTACTTATCCCAAGATCACTCTCCATCCCCCAGCTAATCCTGGGATTATACACCCACTAGAGTTTTTCTCTTCAAAGAGGGTCCTAAAGGCATAATCATGTTCAAGTCCTTTATGGCTTTGCCCTCCCACTAAGTGGTTAGCTTAGAAAGTACCATAAGAGACAAAATGGGCAGCAGACCCATGTTCTGACTAGATAGGAGAAGGCTTGCATTTCCAGAGCATAATACCTAATGCTGGATTTTTTCTGCTAAGTACATCCAACTTCATAGAAGTAATGCTGATTTGCTACAAGGCTTTGAGGACTCTCTGAGTTAACTACATCTACTTGTATTTCTGTGCTACTACACTTTTCTTTACTACTACACTTTTCTGTGACATTACGCACTAAACAGATGAAAATAGGGAAGCTGAGCAAATAGCTGAGGCACAAAAGACAACAGGTAAGTATCCTGAGACTCTGGTACCAGAGGAGAAAGTAAAATAGGTATCCCTAGCAATATGATCTGTCCCTTCCTCAGAGAGTCCCTGGGAGTGTGTCCCTGCACCACTGAGGGACATGTCCAGATAAACACACAGGGATTGAGTTGGGGAAGAGGCAACCCTACAAGGAGACAGAGAAGGCTCCCCATCTCTGCCTCACTGTTCTTCCAGCAGATGCCAGCTCTGCACCACTCCCCTACCCTCCCTTCCCCAGGCCCAGACATTAGCCTCATGACTGAGCTAAGACGTTGCCTAAACTCCGGCAGCCAGTGACTCTGGAAGGTTTGGACCTGCAGGTTAAATTGGTGTCCTGAATTTATCTCCTAAAACCACACCTGATGTTCGTCTTTAGCACCACAGAAAGCAGCATGAAGTAAAAAGGAGCATAGTAATTGGGGAAGAAAAATGATGAAAACGATTCAGTGTAAGAGATAGAATTGTTCAACACAGTACTGAACAGAGCTGATAGTGATCCGCTGGCCCATGGACCTAACGCCCATGGGAAATTTCCTCAAAAGCAAAGGCTAGAAACAGAAGCTGGGTAGACTTGTTCTTTTACTCAGGCAATGGTTTCTGAGAGCATGGTTTTCTGAGAGCATGGCTGTACCTTGTGAAGAAGGTGAGGATAATGGATGGACCATTTTGCTTACATAGGTCAATCCTCTTGAAAACCAATTACTTATGCCCCTAAGCCTGTTTAAATTATTTTTCAGTATCTAAATGCAGCCCTATCTACTTCTAAATCCTACTTCTAAATAGTTTTTTTGCTGTAACTCTATAACCACACAGTGCTATATGAATGCCTATCCAGTGCAAAGTTAAAGAGGGAGGATCAGGTGCTGAAAGGAGCAAACATCAAATTCACTGGCCCTGAGAAGCTCCTGAACAGCACAGATAACTCTCTAGTGGGTAATAGGATGGGATTCATCTCTGACCTGGAGGCCACTCAGAATGTCTAGAATGAAACTACACCTCTGTATATGGGCAACTGAACTAAGCCTACATTTGTATGAGCCAAGTCCCACTGCGTAACCACACGCTCAGTGGCTTGCAAGGTTTCACTCCAGTACACACATAGAGAACATGAAGCGAGGCAGATCCCATCCATCTTCACACCACAACAGATGATGCAATTTCTCACTAACATCTCTGCTGTAAACTACATGGTTGAGGAGGTTTTTTGCCTGTGTCATGGCTAAAAATGTCACATAACCTCTAGAGGAAAAACAAAACCCACATCCTTTTCATTTATATATATATATATGTATATATATATATGAAAGAGTGAATAAGGAGGAACACCAGACAGAAATCATGGGAGCTTTCCTCAATCTGTCCACATCTGCTGCTGTCATTCTCCTGGTAATTCGTGGAGGTAAGTACCCAATTCGACCCTATTGAAGGTAATGATGTACAGAGTTCCAGTTAAGCCAACACATATTAATGTAAAGAAAGTAGTCACAATTATTATTTGAGTTCTTATTATTAGTTCTTTTCCATTGTCTGCATGTGTTTGATCTTTTGTACAAACAAAATAATTTCTCAACAGGCAGTATGAATTAAAGCTGCACAGAGGACAGGCTATTTGGAGGAGTTCTGAGGAACTACCATAACGATTATCTGACCTCTCTTTCCAGAGGCATGCACATATACTAATGTCTCGATTTTCAATTTTTTTTCTGAAAAACAAGTTCATGTAATGTTACTTACACTATATTGCCCAGTTTCCAAGCATCCATGTAAGTCGCATATCGTACAACATTTATTATGTGGCAGATCTGATGTTGTTATTCACAATGAAAACTAAGAAATTAACCATAGCAGTGAACTTTGAGAAATCTGTGCTAGAGCAAAAACACTTTGGTGTTTTCATTGTCAAATCTCACCCCACTGATCTAATTTTGGTTTCACTGAAACATACAAAAGTAGTACTGCTGAGCAATAAGTCTACCCTGAAGACCAGCATTCTGACATATGCACATACTTGTGTGTTTGTATACTTTGTAATTACATTAACTACTTTTTCTAAGAGACTATGAGTGTCTTACAGTGTTTGTTAGTCCAGTTGCAGGTATTGTGACTTATTTTTATTTTTAGGTTTGTGTGTGGATATCATTGGGGGAACTGAAGTAGCACCACACTCGAGACCATTTATGGCCCTAATCAACGGAGCAAAAGGAAAACCTATTTGTGGAGGAGCTTTGATCAAAGAAAACTGGGTGTTAACAGCTGCCCACTGCAATGTGTGAGTTCTTACTCTGATTCAGATATTGTTCTTAGTGATCATCTGATGTGTCTGTTCAAGAAGGAAAGTTAATACCCTCGGTGTTTTTTTCACATTTAGCATGACTGTGATCATTTTCTGCATACTGTGTTTTATAATTTATATTGACAAATATGCTTCAATGAGGAAAAAATAATATACTTATCTTCACTGTTTCTCAAGACTGTTTTACAAGCTTCTAGCTGCATGCAAGCATAGAATAGCAACACTGAAGTCGTGAATTTGGGGGAAAGGTTTATCCTTGTTTTCTCAGTCAACCAGTCCACCAGGCCACAGGTCCAGCCAGTCTAAATAGCTGCTCAGAAAACAGAAACAAAATCTTGTCCTTTTATTCTGTAAAAGATACGCAGTTCACCCCAGAAAAAAGACAGCATGCAATTACACAGGAGCAAAAATCCTTCAGACAGATAACAGGAGACACTGAGAGATCTCTGCTCTACTCGGTGTGTTTGCTTCTCAGCCAACCTTTCTCCTTCCTGTCTGACTCAAGATGCAAAAGGATATTTTGCGCCGCAGAGTCCCGCAGGAAGGCAAGTTGTGAGGTTTAAATGACAGTTCCCACCTCTTGCCTTTTTCGGGAGGACTGGAGCTGCTGCTGAGCCAGACCTCATACAGGCTCTGTCAACAATCTACTTGGGAGCAGTGAATCACAGGACTCTGCAGACATCAGAGAAATGTATCCACCTCTCCTGTCCTCAACCAACAGGGAGATATAAGAGACCTATTGCAAAGAGAGCATGGGGTCCCAAACCTGTCATATTAACATAAGGTAAAGAGTTTTTCCAAACAAGATTGCATTTAAGAGAAAAGAAAGAATTAACATAATGATGCTCAGACAACAGGTCTGACAGCACCTAATAGCTGAAGGAAAGGACAAGCCACTTCCTCAAGTGGATGCAAAGAACGGCCAGCCTACACATCTGGTCGAAGAACATTCTCCAGTTCACCTGCAATGTATACTTTTCTCCTATAAAGAGCTATACCTGTGGTCTGACTTGGACTGCTTGACTGGGGAGTGCTAGACTTCTGGTTTCTATACCAGCGAGCCCCAGCAGGCACTGTCCTGTCGGCACTTTAGAATCTAAGTATATGAAGTTGCAGAACAAGTTAGAGAAAGAGGATGACCCATGTCTAACAGGGACCCAGAAAAGGTGTTGAAATTGCGTGAGGTCAAAGCAATGGTGCAATCCAGTTCAGTCATGATGATCTCTAACAGCGCTGTGAGCTATTCTCCTATATTTTCAGGACAATTTGCAGAAGGAACAAGTGGTGAGACCACTACCAACAGGAAAGCTGATGCATCCACCCCTCTTTCAGCTCACAAAGGGAGATAATAGGGCAGGGTCAGAGTCAAGTACCCTGCCTATGCTCCTGGGAAGCTGAAAATAGGATAGCGTGAATTTTGACTCAATGAGAATTTTCTTTAACTACTTGTAGAAACGGGGCAATCTTTTATATTTTCCTAAATTACTGCTCTTTATCAGATATGAGAAATGAGACTCTGTAGCAGCCAGACATTGTAGGACTACATTTAACAGAAAATAATTATGGAGTTACAACAAATGAATCCCACTAACCACATTGCCTCTCTTCTCAGGGAAGGAGGGAAAGTCACTCTTGGAGTTCATTCACAGAAAACAAGAGAAAAAGAAAAACAGGTTTTTCAGATTGCAAAACAAGTTCGCTACCCATGTTACTGCTCCAATTCTAAGGAAAACGACATTATGCTGCTGCAGGTATAGACTTACATATCAGTTATGGAATTTGCATCTCCTAAGATGTACCAGTTCTTCCTTCTTGTGAGGGAGAAAAGCCCAGGGAGTTTCTGATGTATGGGTATTTTCTGGAGTGATATAGTCTGGTCTACTAATCCAGCAGACTGAGGAACTGGGGATGCACTGGGAACTAAGGCAATCAGTAATTCCTGTAATGCATGCAAATGCTACAAGTAGAAAAATTCTGGATGTTGACCAAGATATTTCAGTTTCTGTTTTTCAGTGAAAGAATAAAAGTGGCCCACAGAAGGAAGTGTATTTCACACATAGAAATAATTTGGATTAAATCCCTAAAGTTCCATCTGAGAAACAGTTCTAATTAAAAGTGTCTTACTTCTCTGATTCTCACTTCTGCCAGCTTCAATGATTTCTGTCATTTTTGTCCTCCCAGTGATCTGAGAGCCAGGGAAGTAAAACAGGGTAATTTTTAGCACTTACATTAGAGCAGAAGCTAAATGGGTTTCTATGAGACAAAGAATACTAATTTTCCTTATTCTTACATGGATTACATAAATCCTATCACAAAGAACAGAGGAATATCAAAAACGGGGTACAGTAATCTCCCACTATCATTATGGAAAAAATCCAGTGGTTAACATGCAGGGGCCTTGGTTGGACTCTGACACATAATAACTATTTTCCATATCTTCTACAGCTTGAGAAAAGAGCAAAACTTAATAAAGCTGTGCAAATCATTCCCCTGCCTACCTCAGATGATGATCCCAAACCAGGAACAACTTGCACAGTATCTGGATGGGGACAAACTCATACTCATCACAAAAAGCCTTCTGATACCCTGAGGGAGGTCAATATCACTGTCATCAGCAGGCAAGTCTGCAATGATAACCATCATTATAAGAACAAGCCTGTTATAACAGATAATATGATATGCGCAGGGGCTAAGAATGGAGGAAAGGATTCATGCTTGGTAAGTATATTTACTGTCTATATCCACATAGATTATATCAAAACTAAAATACAAAGTACTAGCTTTTACACATTTACATTTTCTAACTCTCTTCCGTTCAATGACAAATTTTATTTAAAATGAGTTAATTTACCAAGGCTTGTTGTTCTTACAAGCCTTAAAATTAAAAGGTCTGATCTACAGATCCACCTTCACAGACTTTGGATATTGTGGGTTTTTCCAGGCATACCAGATAGCTATTCTCTTCTTCAATAAAACTATTTTAATAGAAAAATCTCCTCAAAATAGCTTTTGAGCCCATTCTCAAGCAGCTAACCACAGTGGAACAGGTTGTGCTGATAAAAAGCATTTTGACTGAGCTCAAGTTAAATGTACACCTATCATGTTTTAAAAGATTTCAGTATTGAATTGACAAAGTTACAAAAAAGGTACCAATTTCTAGAGACTTTCTGCTCTTCAAAGGGAAAGTTTCCATCTCTTTTTAAAACAGTTAACTATTCCTTAGCACTAAGCTAGGTTTGTTCCCCATTACTCACACTTGAAAGATCCGGTTTAGGTCTTTCTTTTTTGCTTCCAAAAAAAAAAAAAGAGGAAAAAAAAAAGGAAATCAATGATAGCACTGTTTATATTTTTACTTGCTCCATGCAGCTGGTGGAAATTTTATTTAAAAGAAGCAGTCTTTAGCTTTTGTAAATTTGAACAGCATTTTTTTTTCTCTTTTGCTCAGGGGGATTCTGGCGGACCTCTGAGATGCAATAATGTGATGAGAGGCATCACTGCTTTTGGGAAGTCAAAGTGTGGAACTGTTGATGGTCCTGGTATCTACACTCGGCTCACAAAGAAATACCTTCAGTGGATAAGGAAAACCATAGGAGGAGCCTAACAGATCGAATTCTGACCAAGTGATCTCCTACTTTGTACTTGCGTAACAATATCTAGTTTTGAAATATGCTTTTAAAAACAGCTTCATTAGACTAGTAAAGGAGGTATTCCCACACTGAGCTTTAACAGTCTGATGTTCTTATAGGTGAAAATATATGTGTGGCTTTTTCAGAACAGATGTGATCTTAACAGGGCCAGAAGACAGCGATCTGCTGCAGCAGCATTTGTAGCTTATACTGCCAACCATGGAGTCATTCAACAGGTATTTGTGACTCAGGCTTCCAACATTCTTGCAGACTCAGATCCATATGGATGAGTATTTCTGACCAAGAATATAATCCAGCTGTTATGTCCTCACTGCATGCTGGGTATATACTGCACGCTTCTGTATCTGGACCTCTGCAAATAACCCTGAAAGTCAGTGAGATGCTAGTACCACTCCAGACACCTGAAAAACTTGGTAGTTTCTTTGCAGCAGATCTCCTGATGTAGGGGACTGCTAAGCTTCGGAATATTAAGTTTCAACAACTGCATTTGATTGTAGAACATAAAAGGTGTGCATTTTCTGTCTTGCGTTTGAAACCTCTAGCTTCCATCCCCTTACGTACTTTGCACTTAATAAAGAAATGGCAATAAAAATCTACTGCTTTCAGCTGCCAATTTATGTGAAAAGCTCCCTCTGTTGCAGTACAGGTAGTTCATGTATGTAGTGTTTTGGATGTGCAATACATTTGCAGAATACATAAAAATCAGCAACATCATGTTAAAAAATCACCCGAAAACCCATCATCCAGACAAATGACAGAAAGTGTCTCAGTTGGAGTATCAGTATGATAAAGTGCCTTTCTTAACATAAAGCTATCTTAATTTTATGATGCCACTACTGATGTGATATGTAGTGAAATTTTTAAGTTCAACAACTGCCTGTCAAACAGCAAACTTACTGTGAAAAATTCTTCTAGCCTTCTCTGTATTAACAGTCTTGGACATTTTTGGTGCCTTGAATACCTGGGTTTACTTTGTTTTGCTTGGGCAGTAGGAGTTACTTGGAAGTAGGCATTAGCTAAGAGAAAGCAGAGGACAATCAAAGGGTTAAGAAGTCTTGTATTGATGTTAATTGATGTCGAAGAGGCACTCAGAAAAACAGCTGATTCTAACCCAAAGGCACCACACACCCCAACAGACAAAGTATATTACAGATTCAGATGCAAGTTGGAAATTATCACTTCACAACTGGATTTAGGAATTTCCGACTGTTCCTCTAGAAATATGACCAAAAATGTGCACACACTCACTCACTAAAAGGGGGAAAAGGTCTCACTCAAGGGTACCCAGCTAATCCAGAAATCTCGCTCACCCTGGGAGGGGTGGACACTCTCAGTCCCAGGAAGCTTCCTTGGACAGCATCCTGACCCAAGGGGAGGGGGAGATCCCCAACTGCAGACCCACTGCTCTGAGGAGGATCAACTCAAATCTCAAATTGGCTTTCCGGCGGGGCACCATTTATACCTGAGTCAAGGCTGGCTGTGGGCAATTTCTAATTAGCTCAGGAACCAGTGCGCAAACGACACGGTAAACAACCAGGCCTCATCAGGCCTCAAAAGCAGTCCTTCCCAGGTCCTTGGAACAGGCCTGTTGTCAGGTCTTTTGCAAGGTCTGTTGTCAGGGAGGATGCAACTGCCACAATTGCTTGGTCCATTACGAGGAATTAAACATTACTTAGAAACACAACATGAGAAAATACAGACTAAATTCTTTTTACACCACAGCCTTCACCCAATCTTGTTGAGAATAAACTGTAGTTTTGTCATAGAAAAATAATGAAGGGGGAACAGGGAGAGTGGCTAAGCCAGAACTTTCCAGAGCCCTTTTCTTTCATTCCTAAAATGTTTGTTCCAACTCTCAGGCTGAGAACAAAACCATGCAAACAAACACATACACAGAAGCACGCACAAACACAGAAGCAAAGCGCAAGCAGAGAAGAGGATTCCCAGCCAAGTCAGATCAAGTTGGATCAGTGAAGCTGAGAGGAGAATTTGCCCAACTGATTGGTACTGAAACTCAAACTGGTAACTTTGATTCTGTCTTTAAACACACCAGAAATAAGTAAGACAGGTCCAGATTTTTCTATTCTTGCAAACTACCAAATCCTTGCTTAGGAAATAACTGATTCTAAAAACCTTCAGAAAACAAAAATATCCTTATCAATCTAGTGAAAAACATGTAGCTGATCTTCAAGCAACTGATCTCCTAGAGCTATTTCGTTCTTCCTGTACATCAGCCTTACTTCATTTCTTTCCTCTTTGCTCACTTTCTCACTTTCTTTCATTCTGCTATAGAATTGTTTTCATTTTACTGCTTCCTCTTTGGTCTACTTCTTCCTCTTTCCTGGAAGTCAGAGGCAGCATCCTTGTCCACAGAAAATGCCACTCAAAACCTATCATCCAGTACTTCTCCATTTTCAGACAGAAGTTCTGACCCAAAGGTTGCAGAACCATAGAGACAAGGAAAGAGAGGTTCTGACCCAGGAGAAGCTTGCAATGCATGACTAAATGTGCAAGAAAAAACGTGCAGCCTTTCCCAGCTTGAAATTCAGGATCTACCCCAAAATACTTAAAAAACTTATTTTTTAACATGAGTTTTATTTAGTGAATTATGTGATGTGAGCCAGTGGAACTGGACTTACATGCTAAACAAAATATTCAGGCCTCTGTCACACTGCCAGTGTGGAAATCCGTGGGAAAAAAAAAGTAGAAGCAAGAGCAAGAAGATAGAACTGAGTTTTCACCTGGGCAAGCACTTTCTCTGATCAAGAGGCATGAACTCAATCACAACACAGATCCACCACTATGGGATAAAACTCATGAAAGTTTATGTACTAGCTAAAAAAAAGTTATGATCATTTGATGTCATTGTGGCATCTAGAATGTAACAATATTTTCTCACTGTGGCTGTATGACATATTTGATGGAAATTAACAGGTACAAACTAATGCAACATTTGTGTAGGTCACGTCAAAGCAGATCATACAGTGGCTGAAGAACAGGGGACTGCTAGAGACCAGTGCATTTATGCACAGAAACAAAACGACTCACCAGTCTAAGTTTCTTTAATACATTTTATTGCTTTACAGACAGAAAATCACTTTATCCTACTGGTACACCTGGGAAGACACGTGCCCTGTATGGGTAATGAAGTTTTCCTCTTGTAAAAACTGGGTTTGTCCTCCAGTTTTGGATTCCGTATGTTGTGCAGTGCTCTACCTTGGAGAGAACTGTGAGGATGAAGGCCTGAGTTTAGGAAATTTAAATTTTACTTAATCCTCTGTGCAATCTCTGGAGACTCAGACTTTAGTGCATATAGACCTCAGGTGCAGAAAAAGCTGACCTCTTAGAAATGGGTTTTGATTTCTGTCTCAGAATGGACCTGAACGATATATTGACTTCATATGTTACGACCTCTGCACTGGCAGAATGAGGCAGCTATGCAAGAACATAGATTTACTTTCAGCAGCTGCACACTCTATACCTGCAAGTATTCAGCAATATTACCTGCAAAAGATTAGTGAAGCAGCAACAAGCTGCCTACTCAAGCCCCAAAATTCCTATTACACAAAGATAGATACTTGCCAGGTATCTGACAATAACAATAAAGGAGTCTCAAGAAAAGAAGTACATCCAGAAAACACGCTCCGGTACATGTGTAATTTCACTCAATGTTAGTCAGAATCTGGAATTTAAATGCATGCTTAAATGCTTTCTCAGACATGGTCACAGAATAGAGCTTCATATCACACGTACAGGATTCTCTCATATTTATGTGCTGTTCATCAGTTGTACTGAAATCAGTGACTTCTGTCACTTTTAGACATAGTGTTGAAACACTTCTGTGAAAATACAGCTGGACCACTCAATAATAAATAACTATAATTAACTAAGAAATGAGTACTTCTCAGTCTCAAAGAAATGTATTTTCTTATTTTGACAGCTGAGCATCCAACAAAACGTGCACGGCTTCAATATCGACTAGCTCCTTCCCTACCACTTCCCCCCATATATCTGGCAAACCAGTATCATTTAGGTACTGTAAAAGGGAAGAGTGAGAATTCTGGGAGAATCAAAAGAATATATGAGCAAAGAGACTAATTCCACTCCTTTTTTCCTATTCCAAATAGAAAAAAAATGTTTTTAACATTTTAAAAACTTTTAAATTATTCTAAAAACTATCCTGAATATTTAAATCAGATTCTAAATGTTTCATAGTCTGCTGCAATAAACATGCTTATATTAGAAGACAGACAGGCACAGTACAAGTTATTTTGCATTCTTAGATTTCAGCTTCTTGGTAGTCATTTCTTAAGCAATAATCAATGTTCCCATTTTCTAACCTGTTTTGAAGACCACGCAAGATGACATCAGAAACCAACAGTTTAGTAGCAGTTTTATTGCAGATTAGCATCTTGCTAGGTAAAAAAGATGAGTGGTCTCAGTCTCCCAGACCTAAATTTAGCAATCACGTGATTTCTCAACAGTAGAAGATGAGGTTTTAAAAATCATGAGAACTGAAGACATCAGAGTTTCACATCCAGAGGTACTTGTTACATTGTTAACGTTGCCTTTTCAGGCATTTGATCATGCGTCATGTTCCATGGACTGACACTGCTCTACTATCTTAATCTCCCATTCTTCCCCAGCTACAGGGAATGTTATAAATATTACCAGCTACAAAAAAAAAAATTAAAATGAGTTTCTGAGCTCACAGGTCTTTAACATACAAATGCAAGAGTGAATCCTTACCCCTTGCCTGTCATTCCTAATAATGAAAGCAAAGCTCCAAAGATGTCTGTGGATAGAACATGTTTTGAACAGCACTAATGAGATATATCTGAACAGCATCTTAAGACCAGTCCTGACACCCTTACTTTGCTGTTGACAGTGTGCAAGTCTTACACAGGCAAATATCTGTTAAAGTTTATTTATTTACTAAATAAAATTCGTAAGAGGATGACAACTGACAAGTTTGCTGACCAGAATTAAGCTGGTACCCTTAAGGAATTAATGAATCAACTGCTGTCTTTGATCCAAACATCACTTCTTTCAATATGCCCATCTGGTTTATTAACCAGTTGATTATGTAATTATGCATAATAATATAATAATTATTCAATTATTTATATTTTCAATCATTGTCAAACATAGTAGGTGGGTTTAAGGAAAATAAACAATTCAAAATCCAATAAGGACAGTTTTCTAATTAAGCTAGCTACCATTACCACTACAAAAGCAATAAAGAATTCCCAATAAATTATTTATATTTTGTTGGTTACATATTTAACCTAGATCTCTAGAAACAGACATATTCTGTACTGTGGCCTATGGGATATCTAGAACAATACAGACCCCTGGATTGGTCTCTGCTGATGCTACCCTTTGAATAATTCAATGATATTTACACAAACTGGCATATAGTTCCAAATGGGGGTGTCACTATGATGTAAAATTACTTACAAGAATCACAGCTAAAAGCAGAACCTAAGACTTTATGCTGGCACTTGATGTAAGGTGGATTCCATCCATGCTTGTTAGTTTAATAAAAATAAATATGATGTTATTCTTCAGTTAGAATGTGTTTCCTCTAGGGTAAGTAAGACAAGCTACTAACATTTCACATGACAGATTGAAGGGGAAAATATTTTCTCTAGAAAAAAAATGTACTGTCTTATGCCATGTTTCCATTGGAAGGGACATGCATATTTTGAATTATTGAATGGGCTACATATATTTAATCACTTGCTTTCAAGGAAAAGTGAGCTCAGATAACCAGATGAAAAAACCTTGCTGCTGTGCTTGCTTTCCTCAGACTCGTAGCATTTCCACAGACAAGCTATCCCATCAGCCGCAACTGAAAGGAACCTGCTCTGATCTGGACTCAGGGCTATATGCAGGACTCTCCCTTTGTGACCTGTAAAATAAAATACGTTTAAAAAAAAAAAAAAAAGATAACATCACAATTCTACATTGATTATGCCAGTCACTCTCACAACCCCCACTCACATTATGGCTTATTCCACTTTTACTGCAGCAGCAAAACATACTGAATATAAAACAGGAAGCTAGCATTATATATAGAATATTTTCACATTAAGAAAGAGCTGAAAGCAATATTTTCTTATTAGGGACCAGGCTTTAACTGCCAGGACTGCACCACATTGAGAAAACATTTTTGTCAAAGGAGAACATTGAACTCTTGATCCTCCACACATTTACAGTATCAGTCTCACAGGCATTTGTGAATGTGTCTTGCTGCTGAGCTTTCCCATTTGGCTGCACATGCTTTGCAGACAGTTTGCAGCTGATTCAACAATAATAAGATAGTGTCTCCAGCTGCTCAGTTATTAGTGTTAAGGATATCTTTTAACAGTGATCCCACTAAATAATCTATTGGAATTGTATACTGAGCTTTTCTGCAGTTGCAGTAAACCTCATTGCTCTGTCACTGACCTCCTGTATCATCTAGCATGATGTCAATGTTAAGCAAACCCATGAGGTTTTTAGACACATGGGGGCATGAGAAATCAGAAGCCTTTGTACTCTAAGTTACTGGCCTTAGCTTCTCTGATCGGGTGATTTACTGATAATCATTTACTGAGCTAGTCACCCAAAAGGAAAAAAGAAACCTCTAAACCATAGTGTACTTAATCTAAAATAGACTAGATGAACCACATCCTTAAAGGAAGTGTGAAGGTAGGAAGTAAGTCTTAGGTGACCAACTTGAATACTCACCTGTGGTAACCATTGTCCTCCCATCATCTGTACCTGAATTTTCCATGAACAGAAGGCGATAGCACTTTTCTAGCTCAAAATAATTTTATGAGGATAAACATGTGAGGAGCTGTAAAGCACCCTGAAAATGTGGTACTTATCACAATGGTACCTCATGAAGATCGAAAGGACTGTTGCAGATGGACAGTCTGTTCTAACTGTGACTAAAAGCATATATTGGCTGTTCTAGTGGTGAGTAACATGTCCGTCCTTAACTTTGCGACTAGAATTTTGATACCACCACTAAACCATTTCATCAGATATAAACTGTCAGGCTTTGAGCACTCTCATATTATTAGGCGTATATGATGTTTGTCAATACTTAAGACCAGGAGTTTACAACATTGTGAATTCTTTACACTGTCTCTCTTCACTGTATGTAACATCTCTGAAGGAAGAGCTGGAGAGGTAGTCTCTGGAGATATCTCTGGAGATATCTTTAACTATCTACAACACTGATTGAAATTTGATTATTAGTTTCTTTTATGTCAAAAAGAAGTGAAAGGGAATAGGGAGAAATCAGAAAAGCTGAAATTACTACCTTCCATGTTGTCTGTGTGAAATTTCCTGGGTTTAGTTCAATTTTTCAAGATCGCATTCAGTTATTTTTCAAAGCAATTACATACTTAGTTTGCTTGTATGTTTTCCTTGACCTACAACTTTTCTAGCAGGAGGGCATTACATCCAAAGTGAATCTTTCTTTTTTAGTAAATTACTCTCTTAGTTCTATCAGAAGTATCTCAAAAACATAAAACATAAATATTACTGCCTTTCAGTTGTTGTTCTGTTCTGAATATGCTCAGTAATAGGTAACATCAATTACTGAAGTAGGCATCCCCAGCTGACGGTGCTTCATTGCTAAGGCGTTCAGCATTTTGCAGGATTAAACTTACAAACATTTGAGAAACCTCAAGCTACAGCAGTTAAGACTAATGTTCATGACTCTTTCCAGACCGTTTCTGAGAACATTACAGGGCATTAATAATCCAAGGGCTGGAGCAACTCTCCTACGAGGACAGGCTGACAGCTTGGGTTATTCAACCTGGAGAAGAGAAGGCTCCAGGGAGACCTTATAATGATGTTCCTGTGCCTGAAGGGGCCTACAGGAGAGCTGGGACAGGACTGTTTGAAAGGGTGTGTAGCAATAGGATGAGGGGCAATGGTTTTAAACTAGAGCAGGGTAGATTTAGATTAGATATCAGGAAGAAGTTACTTTGAGGGTGGTGAAACACTGGCACAGGTTGCCCCGAGAGGTGGTGGAGGCCCCATCCCTGGAGACATTCAAGGTCAGGCTTGATGGGGCTCTGAGCAACCTGATCCAGTTAAAGATGTCCCTGCTCACTGCAGGGGGGTTGGACTAGATGACCTTTAAAGGTCCCTTCCAGCCCAACACGTTCTATGATTCTGTGACTACCTTAACAGCTGTAAATAAATAAGGAGGGATAAAGAAGGAAAAGCAGCACAGACAGCATGACACATGGATAATGTGTAATCATATCCACGTATGTCTCTGCTGCCCTCTCTCTTCCATCCATATTTGTTTGGACTCTCCTGTGCTTTCCTCTTACAGGTAGTCTGGAAGCCAAGTCCCTGATTCCACCCAAGTCCCTGGTTCCAAGGACAGCATCCCAGTACAGCAGGTTGTAATAAATCAGGAATTTAATAAATGCCTTCAAATGTAAGAACAGGGTACAAAAAGTATTTGTAAATATCAACTGTCAAGTTAAAAATCCAAAGCCACTTTCGCCATATCTCGTAAGTGCATGTGAAAAACAACCATATTTGGGAAAATGCAGCCAGTGCATAAATAATCTATTTTTCTTTAACTTCTGATACTTCTACTGTATCATTGCAGTTAACAAAAACATGTCGGACTGAATGCACAGGAGTGACAGCAAGCACCGGAAACAGGAAGGCTTATTGCAAGGAACAGCTTTTTTACGTAGTGTAGCCCTACAGCACCATCAACCAACACAGAGCTGCAAGAAAACTCCACTTTCCTCTAGCTGCCAGCATGGTACAAAGGAAACATGCTGCACCACAGACAGCTCCAAACAACACCTGGAGATTTATTTCAAACATCATTTGGAAGTTGGTTCAGTATCCTTGCATGATGAACTGCAAAATTGAAGAGCCACAACTAGCAATCCGATATCAGCACACTAAATCCAGACCTAGTAAGCCTTAGGGAGAAGTGGAAATCTGCATCCTGCACCTGGGATGGCCTTGGAAATGACATCAAAACCCAGGAATTTTACAGAAGCAACTTATACCATTATCTTAGTAAGTCAATCTTTATCATTCCATAAATAAGGATTGTGTACATGAATCCACCTGTGTATGCAGAGGGAGGATGTGTGGGTGACTGCTCTTTTAACACTTTTTTTACATATGTGCGTAAGGCATGCACTTGCAAAACCACACTGATTAGACAGTTAACTGAAATAATTAAAACGACTAACTGAAATACTTGCCATAGAGTTCTGAAGAATTGGTAAGCATGGGATACTTCCATATTTTCATCTGATTTCCAGGAAGACCTTGTCCAGTCATCAGTTTGCTGCTTTTGGGTAACCAGAGCAAGGAACAAATCTATTGCAATTTAAAATTCTGCTTTAATTTTCAGGAAGAGTCAACATACACCATCCAGTAGATTTGAAATGTTATCTACAATGTTTAAACAAGCTAATGAGAAATAGTTCCAGCAGAATATTTACTTGTTTAGAAGCATCATTTCACTCCCTACAACACTTCAAAGTACAGCTGCCTTATTGTCCTATCTAAACATGATAACTGCCTATCAGTATAAAACCGAAGTCCTGCAAACACACCCTCAGCTAATTGTAATAGCTCCAGGAAAATCAAGAGTTATGCTGCTTTACTGTATTTGAGAATCTGTTCCTCTGTCTCCTAATATTCAAACTCCAGAGATGGATATTTGCCCTTTGACTCTCATACCTCTTCTCACCCCAGCACTCTGGGAATTTTCCCGCCCTCTCAACATTCTCTCCACATCAAGAGTTTTGGCCAAAACTATTATTGCAGATAAGGAAAAGATGATGAGAAATGTCTGGCCGCAAGACCACCTCCTCTTCAATCACTTCTGTGCGGAGACAGAAGTGGTGAATGAGAAATAACAAAGTGCTTCTGAGTCAAACCACACACTGCAGTGCTGAAAGTAGCAAAACTGAACATCCAGAGAAAATTCTGCTGCTCCTCTGACCGTAGAACCACTCTCAACATCAGTGGGAGTTTGCCAGATGAGCATAGCTATACAGGGAGAGAACAGCTTACGTGTGCAGACGTTTCATCACTTCACCTGAGAATCTGTAGCTACACTTCGGATGATTTTCTCACGATTTATGTCCCAAACACGCAAAATCCCATCTTTCATTCCACCTCCTGTGGCAAGGACTTTGGATTGCCAAGGACACCAGTTCATAGCCTGAAAAAAAAAATGAGAAAAAATAAAGAAATGTTAGAATAGACTAGGAGTTTAGCTGGAAAAACAGAGTAGTTTTTGCTTAAAAGCCTAGTTAGACAAATAAACTGCAACAAGCACTCAGAAAGTATGCACACAGCAATGCAGGATCCCAAATCTCCAAATGATTATTTCCTTGCCATTGCTTCACCATAGCCAGCACTGTCCCACATATGCTCATGAAACTTCAGATTCTCTGCTTACCCTTCACAAGCCAAAGACTCACACCTCAGTACAAGAAGAAACCAGCAGGACAGAGTCTTACCTCCTAACCCAAGCCATCACAGAAGCCTAAGCAACATGACTGACAAGAGACCTGGTTTCTTTTGAGATATTTCCAGGATATGCCTATGGCTCAGCCTCTACCTGAAGAAAAGCTACTATGAACTCAATTCCACCTGTTTCAGTAAACTCTTCTGACCCTTTAACTCCAGCACTTCAGGCCAGCCTCAGATTCTTTTGGGAGGACAAACACCTTATAAGTGCTGGACTCCCCTGACTCTTATTACTAATACCTGTCTTCTGTCCCACACAGACTGGGACATCATAAAGGTGAAGGATCTTAAATTGTCTCATTTCCTACCTCAAATTATTTACTAACAGGAATTACATGAAAATATAGGCAGGAGGGGAAAAGAAACCTCATATTCAAATTAATTGCAGCAGACAGAATTTTCAAAAATTCCAGAAATTGAAAGATCTTGTTTGTTAACTTGTAGGCATTGCACCACCAAACTTTTCTGTGCAAGGTAGAAAGATACAAGGAGAAGGCTGTAAATTTTACTTCTATTTGGCATTATACTGACAAAGGCCTATTAATCCAGTAAAATTTCCCAACCAAAGCCCTAACAAACTTACCTGTGACTTGGAATTGGGAGAACTGGTCTTAAAATTACCTGCATCACCGTCAAGGAGAAGAAACTAGTAGATATCTGTGAGATAATTTGAAAAAATCCCTACCTGTCCACATCAACAATAGGATTTCATGGCAGCAAATATAGGGAAGCAGAGAGTCCTTCTCCATATACCTTAACTGCTGAGGAATGAGGTATGGTTTTCAGTGGCTGTGACTGCAATTTCACACCAGGGTCATTAGGCCAGATACTCAGTATACCATCACTAGACCCACTTGCCAGCAACTGGTCAGTTAGTGACCATTTCAGGCTGCAAATGCTTTTTTTGTTTTGGCAAAGAGTCCCAACATGGTGCTGAGCAACCCGAACATCATGGTGATGAATAGATCCTAGATGTGAACCACTGTAGAAAAGACAAGACAGTATGGGTTTAATGTTAAAGAAGACAAGCTACATTGTCACACTGTTTCTTCAGTGGTTTCAGAAGCAAACCACATCTGAGTGAAATGTGTCTGCAGAACAACAGTATTTAGCAAAAGGAAACACAAAGCAACTATCAAAACGACACCCTGACTGTAGAGGTGGCTGACAACACAAAGGAGCCAAGCAGCTGCTCAGTTCAAGCCAGGTAGAATACCTCTTCTCTCTCATAGTTTTCATTTCCCTGAAGATATATTGTATGTCACTAACCTGCACTATGTTCAGCTGTCAAGATATTTCCTGTTCTCCATAAAAAATCACTTTGCAAGATGATTTTTGTCAAAGCCACATATCACTCTATGCCCACCAAAAACACTTTTGAGCTGCATTGGTCTGGGAAAGGACTTAGTAGTGAGCCACAGAGTGTTCTTTGTTTCCAAACCTTCTATACTGAAGGTTATGCCACTTGGCATTGGCAGGACACTCCAGCTGCATCCTTGTAACTTAACCCCACAGCGCTGCTGCTCCACCAGCACCATTTTATTAACTGGTTGATCAGCTGGTGTACTTGTACCTCACTCCAGCTAGCAGACCCAACACAATCAAAAACCAGAGCATACTGTGAAATCAAAGTGAAACTACTTCTAGTGTTCCTAGATCGAGATATACTAGTTCAATTTTGAGTTTAACAATAGATTCGGTCCACCCTTGCTATTATTTCTGCATTTAAATTAAACAGAAGACTATCATATGATTTTAAAGTCATAGAAGCGTTCATCACAAGTCTCCTCTCAAGTCTTCTCTCAGCCCCTTCAAGCATGAGTCAAAAACCTGAAACAGAAAGTGGGAGGAAATAAAACCACAAAAGAGTACTCTCAGTCTTTCTCATCCAAGTTCCCATATTGAAGTGGTCGCTCAATACAAAATATCCACTAGCTGGTATAAAATTCACCCCTGGTAAAGAAAAGGTCAACCACTCCAATTGTCCTTGGGTTGTGGATTGCAACAAGCTTCCGTTGTAGATACACAGCTAGAGACATGCACTAATCATAACAACTGTGTTTCTCTGTGCACCTGAAAAGACAGATGCAGTCTTGACACCAATGGAAGGGCAGTCCAAACTACATGCAGGTTCCACTGAGACCAGACCCAGTGGAGACAACACCATTCCAAGCTCAGGCTTTGCACAAAACCAGTGCCAACAGCCTCCATATGTTAGTGAAATTCTGCCAGCAGTGAGTTTTCTGGATGGAGAGTAAGAGATAGAGAGTAGAGTCAAGTTAAATCCCCTTTGGCTGCTTTTCTGCCATACAGTAAATCTACATATGATTTCCATGCCAGCTGATAAGTAGAGGAACAGGATAAATCACCTTTGAGCAAAGCCAAGGAAAACAGCTAAAATGAATGGGAAATCTGTCTAAGTAAAAGCAGCAGGACTCTTTCCGGGAACATACTATGCCACTCACCTGCTCAGAATATAATGATTCCAGCTTAGAGCTCCAACTACAGACAAGTGACCAAACATATTTCTCAACCTCTTTTTGGTTTCAATGTCCCACAGCTGCCAATCCAAAACAAACAAGAAATACAAATATAACAACAACAAAAAAAAGTTTGCATTCTCTTCATGTTTGCAGTTCTGACTTGACATATGGACAACATCAAGCTCATTTATTTTACAAGTAAGACAAGAATTATTATTTCCATATATCAGTGATGGTGAAGTCAGATAGGGTTGAAGGGAATGCACATCTGTCAGTTTAAAGCTGTTTATTTACAGTATATGGAAGTCCATATTTGAAAGCACTGGCCTTCAGACCTTCAGACTGCTGACTCCAGACTCCAGCAGGTAAGTCTCCATGTTATCTAGCATCTCAGCCAAAATCCCACAAAAATCTTTTGATAATAGGACTGTGCTGTAACAGCAGGCTGAGAGGTATGTGTATAACTGAAGTCCAGATCTCATGTGTGATTCCATAAAAGGTTCTGGATTGAGTTCTCAAGGCATCCATCACTAGAGTGATCTTAGCAAGAGAGATACAAGAAAAAAGTAGCCTGTGCTGAGTGAAATAATTTGATGAAAGAGTTCCTCTTATGGAAGAAAAAAAATGGGATTGTCTCTGAACAACCGATCACTAATTCAGTCACTGGCTTTTTAGTGGCTTTAGAGGCTCCATTGAATACAGAAAACACTGGATTGTCACTAAGCCATTCAGTAAGGTGCAGCATGATAGAGGCAAGGGCTGTATATTGTCTCTGACTGATATGTTCTGTAATTTAGCTACCATTTTCATTTGTTTCCTTAAAAAAAAATCATTATCAGATTGTCTTGTGGTCACTTTAGCTAAAAATGGAGAAAGACTAAAAAAGTAAATTATCTAGTACTTGCACTTCTCCATCACTGGTGCCAACTGCAAGGCAAGTTCCTTCTTTTATCCAAGCCAGAGATGAAATGTATTTGGAACTGGAATTCAAATCAATGCTTTCAATGGCTTGAAGAGTTCCTCCACTCCAGATGTGTGCAGCAGATCCTACAGCAATACCAATGAGATTTTCAAGGCTCCAATCCAGTATGTTTAGATCTAGAAAAAAGCTACTGAAAATTACTGGAAAAAAAGTTGTAGTTAATTGGATGGTGTAAGGGGGTGTATGATTTTGGTTAAAAAGGCGGGTTTTTTCTGAACAGTTATGGAAAAAATTCGAGAGAATACTTCTATAAAACCATTACTGGCAAGTATTCCTCATACATGAAGGCAAGTATCTCTTACAAGGCAACGTTTTTGCTAAGTCTGATCTCCACAAGCTAGTATCTTTGCACAGCATGATCTGATTTACAGCTTCCCCACTAAAATTTTCTAATCCTTCACCCTGCATTTTGGATCGCCACATCACTCACTCTTAATTTCTGCCACCAGAAATGAGATTCCTCCACCAACAGCTACAGTTTCAAAATCACCCTTGTTATAGGGTAATTCTTATTTTTGAGAAAGATATAGGAGATAGTCTACATACTACAGTCTGTCCCACATCTTCAGGTTAATGGTAACATTTACTCTACGCATGACAAGGGAAAAAAATGCACAAAGCATTCAGAGTTTGCTGATCAAGTGTTTGATGGAAATACTGTTTACATTGCCCCTGCTGCTGGGCACATTGCACTTACAGATCCTGGCAAAGCAAATCACTACAGCTACTACCCTCAGAACAACCTGCATGTCAGGTAGGCCAGAAGTTAGCATACAACATTTAATACTACATTCTGATATGCCAAGGGAAATCCTCAGCTGTCCACTTAGGACAGCTTATAAATCATTCTGCATGACTCCTGAGGAACAGAAGAGAGCCAAGTCGCTCTCCATCAGCTATCAGCAGTCCTGGTTAACGGAGGAGGTCCCGGATGACTGGAAACTTGCCAATGTGACACCCATCTACAAGAAGGGCAGGAAAGAGGATGGTGGTGGAGTCACCAACCCTGGAGGTGTTTAAAAAAAAAGTAGATCTAGCACTTGAGGCTATGGTGTAGTGGTTAGGTATGCTGGGATGAAGGTTGGACTAGATGATCTTCAGAGGTCCCTTCCAACCCCGAACATTCTGTGATTCTGTGATTCTGTGATTACCATAGGCCAAGGTCTGACATCATAATTTGGTAACTAAATCATTCTGAAGAACAGCTGAATCTGTCAGTCAGATGTTTGACTACAGTTTTGGTTGTAGCAGCTGGCAATCACTTCCAAAGGCTTCTGTCAATGCTGTTCACCTTGGGATACACTTTGTGCACAATCGGTATAAATCATACAAGCAAACCTTTGTCCTGTTCATAGATATTACAGGAACACTTGCAAGAATATGTTGATAAAATCTTCACAGGGACTTTTACTTGCACATACTGAGTTGCTAGTTAGCTCTTATGAAGTGTTAAAATACGTATTTGCTGCTGTACATCAGCGATCTGCATGTGTTCATGTGTAGCTTGTGCATGTTTAATTTTTGCCTGTGCACAACTAAAAATGTAAGCAAGAATCTAGTTCAAAAGGTATTTGTCATCCAAATTATAAACAAAGTCACTGATGTCTCTCAAAACAAGAGATTTCAAGATCTTCTCAATAAAGTTGCTGCTGTGTTGACTGGCTGCTAGATATTCAAGATGACAGCTGAAACATCTAAATTTAAGAGAGGTAAGTATATTGGTATGATTTGAAAGTTGTGTAGAAATTTACAGCTGAAGGAAACTGAATAAGAGTTAGGCAGTATTGACTCTAGGGTTTGATAAATCATGTCTCCATCTTGGGACAGGCAGTTTTCAAAGATGTATCCTTATAAGAAAAATGACATCATGCAGCCATCCTCTGGAGGTTGCATTTTATGTGAAGGGGACATATCTTCATCATCCTTCTTGAAACATACTTAAGAATTCCTAATCTCTGCAAAAAAACACCACACAGGAGAAATTAACTTACAGTAATCATTGCGCAAGCCAGTAATATGAATCCTCACTTCTGGCTCTGGTGCTATGGAAGGTTTCATGGTGGTAATAGCTCTAAACTCATTCTGGGTCCCGTCTCGGCATCCTGTATTTGAAGATTCACCACACCCAAATCAGTAATGCAGAATGCTACCAGCTTTTCTCAGGCCTATTCTCACTTTATCTCACTCTCCATGGTCCAGAGGAGGCCAGAAAGGTCTAACTCATCCTGAGCAGACTCAAAGCACTACATACTAGGTGAAAACCACCTTTTACCACCTCTTTCAAACCTCCAAGGATTGAGTCAGCTAGACTAGAGAACCGGGTCCACTACATTTGGTTTAAATTGCAACACAAGTCAGTACAGAATGTGGAGGTTTTTGTCTTTTTCACCTTAGTTGTCTGTCAAAACCTGTTAGTAGCAGAATGTTTCATTTGTGCTCACCCACTTCAAAACCTCCTCATATAGCAATTAACGTTTATGCCTTCTGGTGTTAATTTCTGACCAAAATGTCTCCCCTATCAATACCTAACCACAGGAAAAGGCTTTTAAAGCACACATGATTTGATAACAGCACACTAAGCTTGTGACAACACAGAAGCGAGAAACAAAAGCAAATGCAAGAATGAGCAAGTGGAAGAATCATCCTTTGTGGTCATCATCTATATTATGCTGCAAGGACACCAAAAGACCATAGAAAAAGTGCCAGATCATTACCACTATGAATCATTTAATGCTAGATTTGTACGTGTAAGAAATTATCTTGCTGTAATTTGCAATCAGAAAGCTGGAGATTCACATTTCTGTGCTTTTCTTTGTGTTTAGACTTCCTTTTTGAATTATTCTCCAGAGAGCAGTATTAAGAACGTATATCAAAAGTTTCAGGGGCAGAAGACATTACTTATCTCTACAGCTAACCTTCTCTGTACAAAAATAATCAACACTAACAAAGTTTTTGTACTCTGTAACTTTTGTACACCATAACACAAACACCCTGCATTTTAACCTCTGTGATCCCTCAGCTTTACATTGAATATGATGTATATGGAATGGAATATTCTTATTGGTCACTTGCCCCGTCCATTCCTCCCCAAAGGTGCAACCTTTTACTTCCCTGTGACTCCTTTTACGTCTTGGCATCCCCAACCTTGGTCACTGCAGGAGCAAGTATAGACAAGAGCCTTTCTGCATCTCAAACCCTGGTAGTAACTATAAACATCAGGTGTTACCACTTCTAGCAGCACACACTGTCTGCAAAAACATGCTGCTAACTTCAGAAAGTGCAGTCTCTGAGACTGATCCGAAAAGTTAAATCACTTCTGTTTAGCTCAAACCAGGACAAAGTCCAGTGATAAACTGGAGAACTTATTTCACACGGTCCTTCACTACTCTGTCCCGAATCTTATCCGCTAATCCAAAATTAACTCTGCCAGACAACAGATATTTTCCCTCTCAGATATTTTCCCTCTCAGATATTTTACCTCTCTTCTCTCCAAATAAAGACTGAAGATGAGCCAGAAACAGGACACAGTGATTTTCTTCTGTAGCTAAAATTTTGTGAAGTTCTCAGACCTGTCCAATGGGATATGTAACACAGCATTCTAACATCAAAAAAGCCTAATGTTACAGAAATCAAATTTCTCTGTATAGGAAAATTTGTATTTATAGCATCTAGATTTTTTGTTATTTTTTGAAAACTTTACCAAACCTTTCTGAATCTAGCCAAGTAAGATAATTCAGGAAAATTAAGGCGCTTAATTGTAATAGTTGCATGTACAGCAACACTTCTGAAGCACTCTGAAAACGTTTTTCTTCTTTAGCATTAGCTGCTATTATTTAGTAGTGAGATATGAAGGATGAAATAATCTCTGTAACTCATTTCAGGTTTTCCTCATGAGCAATTCATCTACCCCAAATTCATACTGATCACACTTTCAGCTCTATCCACTTACTTCGTAGACACATGAATGTTCATAACAGGCTTTGTAATTAATGGAAATTAAGCTCATTAAAACATTTGTGTTATTTTGCCTGGTTACTTGCAGGTATCACTGACTTTTGATAGGATTTCAGCTCCCACATGCCTGTGTCACTTCTCAAAATGAGAGTCAGGAAGCGGTAAGTAGTCAGCTCTGTCACGCCAGACCACTTGAACAACAGTAGTAGGTGGATGGAATAAAACTCAGTACTCCCAATACCTGTATTAATTTGCCATTAAGAAAATATCCAGTGACTAATCCCTGTACTGTTGCTATTGACTGCTCTGAAATGAGTCTTATTTACATGGAGAAAAACAACAAAGGAATATATAAATCTATCACGTAGCCCCCAACTTCTCATACAGGAGCTAAACTCCAGATTCATAAATAAGTTGTTTCTTACTGTTTTCACATGAGCATGAATCAGGCCCTGCCTGGCAAGAACTTGTCATCACAGAAAGAGCCAGATCATCAAAACAAATCACCTATCCAGGATAGAACACAATGAAATACTAGTCTGATGTTTAATAAATTGCCTCATACTCAAAAAACTCTGGAAATATCTGTATTATTTCACAGGTTAGCTCCTCACATCCCACATGTTTTTGAATCACCTGATCACTCACACTCCTTTAGGCTCATTCATTCCTAGGATATATTTTGGAGCAAATGAACCAACTGCTCCTGCTCCACAGATGAAACGACAGGCAGTGCTAGGGACAGTTTGCTCCAGCTGCCTTTCCCTACAGGAAGGACAAACAAGACCAGATCCCACCCATCTCTGCATGTCTTGCACTTTCACGAACCCAACAGCCATAGGATACATATGCTGTATCCATTCTGCAGCACAACCCTACATTAGTTGCAGGGTTCTGAAACTAAAAAGAAGAAAGGAAATTAATGTTTTAGGGCCACCAATGCATCAGATGGGGCCCAAAGGAGAACCAAGTAAAATACTAGGGGTTAACCATACTGGAAGAGGTGGAATACTATCTCTTCACAGGCAGTGGGAACTCTAGAAATAGCCCCAAGCAGCACAAATCTCAGCCACTTGGTATGGCTTCCAGGGGCCTACAGGAAAGATGGAGAGGGACTTTGTACAAGGGCATGTGGTCACAGGATGAGGGCCAGTGGTTTTAAATTAGAGCAGGGTAGATTTAGATTAGACATTAGGAAGAAGTTCTTTATTATGAGGGTGGTGAGACTCTGGAACAGAGAAGTTGTGGATATCCCCTCCCTGGCAATGTTCCAGGCCAGGTTGGATGAGGTTTTCAGCAACCTGGTTCGAGTGGGAGTTGTGCATGACCATGGCCAGGGAGTTGGAATTAGATGATCTTTAAGGTCCCTTCCAACTCAAGCCATTCTATGATTCATGATTCTATGACTCTCTAACACTTGCTGGAACAAGTAGATGCACTTGCTTTTCTAGTTTAGATGCAGTCTGCTGTATCTTACTGTTCAGTGTGCATGAAAATATTTGATATATTGGAACATACCTTTCCAGATGCAACCGGTATTTCCACAGGTCTTCCTGTCACCACTTTCTGCAATGCCACATCGCAACTCTTGGACCACTGGAAGCTGAGAAGGATATTTCTGCTAATACATTGAAGTGAAAACATGACTGAATGAAGACATCTGTCAAAAAACTTATTTAAGCATCATGGATAATACAACTCCCATCAAAGGGCTCAACACTTGTTACATAAAAGCTTCAAAAGAGTCTCTTGGGTGGGAGATCAGTTACAAACACTGAATACTAGCGTTAAATCATGCGTTCTAACTTAAGACACCATCTTTCCTTCTGTAAAATGTCAATTCACTGATAACGACCACACAGACTTTAACAAAGCTGTCTGAACAAGGCCATCTTACCTGTGGAAAAGGTCCCAGGTCTGTACATCTGTAGATACTGCCACAGGTACTACATGTGAAACTTTAGTGCCCTCTTGTCCTCTTCTGAATTGGTGTTCAAGCTAATTTTACCAGCACACAACACCATGTTTTCTGCAAGCAGTTAAGTCTGATGCCTCTGTGAGGGAAGACCAGTTTTGTGGTGCATGCATTGCAGGGCCATTGATTTCACCATGAAACCTACTGGATGTGAGAATCCTCTCTCAGATTAGGGTCCCAGAGCCTGGACTCCATGATGTCATTCCTTAAACCATTACTACAATATGAAACTGAACATATATAGAAGGTGGCTCAGAGGAATAAGATTTTTTTAATTACTTTATCATTTCCTTGGATATCAAAGAAACAGATGATACAGCAGACAAAGACAAGAAAATGGAAATCTGAATCGTTATTGGAACTTTTTTTTTTTCAAAAAAAAAATCTTAGGTCTTTAGCCAGGATTCAGGCAAACCTCACACAGGGTCAGCTCACACAGGATATAAATCTCTTCACCAATCCCTAGTAATATGCATTTCTCCACAATATTCTCTGAGTTGAATGCTCTGGTGGCAGTTGTCTGCTTGTTCTGTAATTCTTTATTTGCAGTCAGGTGGAAATGCAGTTGATGTTTTTAGCAGCCACTTAAGAGTACTATGTTCTTCCTCCAATGTCTGTGAAATCTATCTTTTCAAGCACACTCATTGTTACTCTTCCTCAAAATCCTGTTGCAATCATGATAAGACCTGTCTTACAAAAACACAGCTGAAAAAAAATTGTTCCTCTGTTCTACAACCCAGCTGTTCTACAGCAGGCCTTCATCTCTGAGAGGCACTTTCTGTACGATTTACACAGACAACTTGGCAGAAAGCTAATCAGATTTCTTGGATCTATGTCCCTCTAAAGTAAGTGCAGACATTTCTGTGGAAAATTGATTGTTTATAAAAGGAACTAATCTTTTGGCCTGCAAACAGACCACACATGTTCACTGGAATGTGAGAAGATTTTATTTTTGATGAAACCATGCCTTTATGCTACCAGGCAGCACAAATTAAATAGTCATTAATTACTGTATCTAAGAAGATTAATAGATTTTCATATGGTTTTTTGCCAGGACTGACTTCGAAATGGCTTTAGGAAGAACTTGAGTTTTGGTCATCTCACAACGTTATCTTAAAGACCCTCACATTACACTTTCAGGAAATGTCTGATGTTCTTGATGCAGAACTGAATATCTTAGTTCTAACTGAATTCCTGCTTATAAATTACAGTGTAACTCTAGGTAAGCCACTTCACTGTAGAGATGAACGACTGACATACAGAGGACTGATGCATGATCCATAGTGGGACCAGTACTGTCTAATATCTTCATCAATGACATAGACAGACTGAGTGCACCCTCAGCAAATTTGCAGATGACACCAAGCTGAGTGATGTGGTTGACATATCTGAGGAGCAAGATGCTTGGAACCTGGAGGAGCTCAAGAAGTGGGCCCATGGGGAACCTCATGAGATTCAACAAGTTCAAATGCGAGTTCCTCCACCTGGGTCTGAACAACACCCAGTATCAAAACAGGCTAGGAGATGATGTGCTAGAGAGTAGCCCTGCAGAGAAAGACTTGGGGGTACTGGCAGATGAAAAGCTGGACATGAGACAGCAATGTGTGCTCACAGCCCAGAAGGCCGACTGTATCCTGGGTTGCATCAGAAGTACCATGGCCAAAACGTCAAGGGAGATGATTCTGCCCCTCTACTCTGCTCTGGTGAGACCCTGTCTACAGTACTTTGCCAGCTCTGGAGTCCTCAGCACAAGAAACATATCAACTGTTGGAGTGGGTCCACAGGAGGGCCACAAAAAATGTCAGAGGGAGGAAACACCTCTCCTGTGAGGAAAGGCTGAGACAGTCGGGGTTGCTCAACCTGGAAAGCAGAAGGCTCCAGGGTAACCTTATCAACACGTTTCAATACTTAGAGTGGGTCTGTAAGAAAGATGTGGACAGACTTTTTAATAGACCCTGTGAAATGTTTTACAATGAGGGTGGTGAAACACTGGAATTGGTTGCCCGGAAACATGGTAGATGCCCCATACCCAGAAAGATGGGGCTCTGAGCAATTTGATAAGGTTGAAAATGTCCCTGCTCATTGCAGAGGGTTTGGATTAGATGACCTTTAAATGTCACATCCAACTCAAACCATTCTATGAATCTGTGACTAAGAGTGAAGCCAATGACACGTACTCATCTTTTAAAAGATGTTATGTTTTAAGGAAGAATGTTTTACATACATTACTTCACAGAAAATTCTTACTACATCACAAAAAAGTTCCATTAAATTTCTCTGTGGGGTAGATTCAATTAAGATTATTAAATCCACTGAGTTGTGTATTTCAGTAACTCCAAAATTCACAGACCATCCAATCAGACTATGGAAGGGGACAGGAAGGAAGAAAGCACTGTTTTTGAAAGGATGATTTTCCAGACTAATTTGCTTATTTAGAAAGGAAAGTGATTGCCACAAGGACCAGGTTTCCCAGAATGATGAGAAAGTATGGGTTTTTTCCAACATCCAATGACCTTCAAGAGTACAACTATTAAAAGATACCAGTCAAGAAGCCTGTTAGCACACCTTTCTTGACAACATCTTCTTTTCCTAGAAGCTGAGCTTGATACCCTTATAGAAACTTCTCAATAATATTAATTAAGGATTATAAACCACTATATGCATCTCTGAAGCATCCTTATTCAGTTATGGTCAAAAAAGGAAACCACATGAAACAGCTATAAGCATCTCTAGTACTGACCTCGAACTAGCACAATCAAGGAAAGGAGAGTCCATGAAAAAGCATGGTCACTGACTAAAAATGTACATATTAATAGATGAATAGTCACAATTAGATAGCACCATAATAGAGAGGTGGGTCTGAGTGTAAAGTTATGGTAATAACTTTTACTAATACAGAAAAGTATCACCATGCTTCACATGAGAAGTCAATTTTCAGGAAGTTAGTGAACAGAAACAGTTGAGTGGCTGAAGCGTAGGTTTATTTAAGATGACCAAAAAGCAACAGATAATGCCTAAAAAGAAGAAACAAAATCAGTGTGTCAGTGTCCACTAGGAAAAACAAAGGGATAAACTGTACAGCAATAGAAAATAACACCTAAATGGGAAGGAATCTGAAGTCTGTTTCACATGTTAGGCAGATTTCATGTGTTCTTCCATCCTTGGTCAAGAATCTGACCTTCTGTTGTCATGACAAAAATTTTATTCTCACAAAGCTACTTTTCTGCAAATTTTTTATAATACCTTGTTCTGTCTACGTGACAAAAGGAACCACTACATCCTGCACAACTGAAAAAATTCTCTTCACACATAGCAGTTATAAAAGCAAGTGGAAAACTGAGTCATTCATGCTTTTCATGTGTATTTTTTACAACATACATTTTACCTCAGAGATAAGAAACATTTTGAGAGCTTTATTAGCTTGCTTTCAATCTTAGTTTGCAGGGCAATAGCTTGGAGGAAGTGGAGAGAAGCTGAACCAAGTAAACGATGAAGCAATTGTTCCTGATATTTTTCTAGCTGACATTTCCTAAACAGACCTTCTCAGGTTACTGTTCTCCATGTCGATACAGTGGTATCTGCATAACAGATTCCAGGTCAAAGATAAGGTAAAAAAAAAACCATCAGGAAAGCAAATACCCTACCTGTTTCTCACCTGTTTCTTTTCCATTTCAGTTCTATTATCCCTCCCTTCCAAGACTGCTGCAGCAGGACTACTAGGTAGAGTCACAACAGTTTTCATTATGGAGAGTTTCTTAGGTACATGAGGCATCACTGGAAAAACATTTTTAATGGAAACAATTCCTTGAAAAACCATAAACAGGGATATATGTCAAGTACTTTTCAGCATAGCACAGACTTCATAGTAGCAGTACTCTAAAAGTAGATCTGACGCACCAAGTAGGACAATGCAAATACTGACATTTGAACCAGCTATCTGCTTTCCTTTTGTTGGTGGAGAGACATTTCTATAGCACTATTCATCTTATCTGAAACAAATGTCTATAAAAGGTCAGATTGATCATTCCTTTTATAAAGAGTGCCTGTTTACTACTGTATCTCATCTCCAACCTTAGATTTATTGATGAGTTACACAGGATGTTATCCTATAGGAAATCAGTATCTGATTTCCCAGAACAATACAGGCTTTCACCACTGCTAGCAGATAGCATGCAAGACTTTCTGTTCTAGAAACTGAAGCAGGGAAGACTTCACCTTACTTTAGAAGCTGAGTTGCCTAGGATGGGAATGTATTATTGAACAGCTGTGTTATTCTGCTTAACAGGAGATAGAACTGCACTTTCTGACCAACAGCCAAGGCATAATGGGAACACATCCGAAACACTAAATTGCATCTTTTATTTGTTTTCTAAATATTTCCATTAATAATCAAGAAATGAGCTATGCTTAATTCCTTAGATCTTTCAGAAAGCTATTCTTGCATATGCAGCATGTAAACCCTTCCCCACTTTCCCCTAGCACTGCTGGAATTAAGAGTCAGTGTGTTCAAAGGCTCATTCAACCTTTCATCAGCTCCCTCTGTTGCTGATGGAGAGAAATAGCCTCTTGCAGAGACAGTTCTCCAGACCGAGTAGTGAAAGATTGATCTACGCTCTGCATGGACCTCAGGTAAGTCTCTCCCTAAGGTGACTTGAGCACTGCAGTTAAAACCAGGTGTGTGGCTGTTCTGGTTTGTGCAAAACAGAATCAATTATTTTCAGTGATTTTACTTTTCAGCTCAGTCTTTTCTCAGAGACTGCACTTTCTGAAGTCAACAGCCATGTTTTTGCAGACAGGGTCTGCTACTAGAAGTGATTATGCCTGATGTTTAAGTTACTGTCAGAGATCAGTATACAGAAAGGCTCTTGCTGATACTTGCTCCTGTAGTGACCAAGGTCAGTGCTAAACTTCATGTAATACATTGAGGGTGCTGAGAAGTAAGGTTGCACCTCCGTTGAGGAATGGACAGTACAGGTGACCAACAAAACTATTCCACTTCACATATGTCATATTCAGTATAAAGCTGAGGAATCACAGGGGTTAACTCTTCTTGCTCTGATGGTCAGCATCCAAGGAGGACTCCACCCACTTTTCTGCCTTTGATTCCGACCTCGAGTTCCCAAATCCAGCTCCTGTGTCTAGTTTCCCTCTGCTGCTGAGTTTGGGACTTCCCTAGTGCTGGCTGCTCTGCAGCATCAGTAGGGATTGCTATAGTGGGGGAGAGTTGGGTTCAATATCGGTTTTGTATATATTTATATATATGTTCATTATTTCCATTATTTCCTTATTAGTCCTATTATTGTTTCATTAGAGCTGTTTGAGTTTTCTTTTCCAATCCGTAAGTCTCTCTGCCTTATTTCCTTTCCCTTCCCATTTGGGGAGGAAGAGAGGCTAAAGAGCATCTCTCAGTGTTTAGCAGCCAGCCTAGCCCTCATCCTCGACAGCAGCAGATGTGTGTAGGGCAAAGGAGAAACAGAAAGAAGGGGAGAGGCGCGTATGGAATCTCCTGCTCTCTTGTCAGCTGTTGTTAACTGTTCCAGACACGAAGGTGCAGCAACAACCCATGTGCACTGTTACAGCCCAACGCAAACTAAACCCAGTCCAATACAGCCCCATCACAGAGGAAAAAAGACTGGTCTGCAACAGGCATAGCTTGGCTGGGGATGAGACATTTTTATCTCTCTTTCCTTTCACCCTCACCTTGATGCCAGAAGTCTTGATGACCTTCTGTCCACGCACCAGTAAGTGAACCTTGAGCCCAGCCTTGCCCTCAGGAGAGCCCTGTGTGCTCCTGTCAAGAGCTCGCTGGTGGCCCTGAGTGTGCTCCGCCTGCAAAGGCAGGTCCTGCTGCTGCTGCTGCACACAGCCATACCCAGTGCCCTGGAGATGGGGCAGCGGGGAACACCAGCCCACACCTTACACGTAATTCCCGGCTCCGGGTTATTTCAGAGGTCCCCGCACGAGCCCATCTTCTATAGGAAGACATGTCTTTACATCCCCTCTGACCTGGGGCCTTCCTTGCTGCGCCGAGGAGCCGGGGCCGCCCGGAGGCGCAAAGGCATCTCGCGTGCAGCTGCTGCCATCTTGTGACAATGGGGCTGCTCGCCACCCGCGCCATGGCCGCCAGCTTCTTCTTAATCGAGCTCTTGAACCTGGAGTACGTGGTCCTGTCGGAGTCCAGGACCTGTAGAAGTGAAAGGAGACAAAACACCGAGATTAGTCATAGAATCACAGAATCACAGAATTATTGAGGAAAAGACCTCTGAGATCATAAAGTCCAGCCTATGACCCAAGACCATCACATCAGCCAGACCAGGGCACTAAGTGCCACATCCAGCCTCTCCTTAAACACCTCCAGGGTCTGTGACTCCACCACTTCCCTGGGCAGTGCATCCCAGTGCCTGAGCACCCTCTCCATGAGGAAGGGCTTCCTGAGATCCAACCTAAACCTGCCCTGATGCAGTTTCAGGCCGTGCCCTCTCGTCCTGTCACTGGTTGCCCAGGGGAAGAGCACGAACCCCACCTAACCGCACCACCCCTTCAGGCACCTCCCTTCAGGCAGTTGTAGAGAGTGAGAACGTCCCCCCTGAGTCTCCTCTTCTCCAGGCTAAACACCCCCAGCTCCCTCAGCCTCTCCTCACAGCACTTTCCCTCTAGACCCTTCCCCAGCCTCATTGCTCTCCTCTGGACCCGCTCCAGCCCCTCAGTGTCTTACTTGCAGTGAGGGGCCCAGCCCTGCACACAGGGCTCGAGGTGAGGCCTCACCAGTGCTGAGCACAGGGACAGAATCACATCCCTGCTCCTGCTGGCCACACTGTTCCTAACACAAGCCAGGATGCCACCGGCCTTCCGGGCCACCTGGGCATGACTTAATACCATTCCATCCCCTCAAGTTTTCCTCTGCCACAGAGCGTAGGCTCAGCCGACCTCAGAGCAATAGGCCATGGAAATGGATGTTGGGCTGAGGAAGGCTCCAGCAACCAGTTACCCAGGTGGAGAAAGAGTAAAGAGGGAAAAAAGCAGAAAGAAACAAGTGTTTGTGGTCAGATAAGTACCCCTGAATCAACTGTCATACAGAAAGCCTATGGCATCAGCCTTTGAAAGACCCACAGCATCTTTAGACATGTAGCGTAGGGTCTTGAGTCTGGTCTTCCCTGAGAGACAGGAATGTGGGCAACCTCACATCTTGGCTGTCTGGAACCAGGCTGATTTTCTGCTCTTCATCTGAGGGATGGCTTAGATCCCTTTTGGTTTCTGAATCTTCTCAGGGCCACTGCAGCTTGCTTGTACTATTATTTTTAATAAATTACGGCATACTAAATAAAGATTAAACGACAGATTTACATTTCTTACTTTCGAATTCATTCATAGAGCAATTTGTGTCAGAAAAACTTAAAACACAAGAATGTACCAAAATTTTAAATATAAGAGGTAATACTAAACACAAGATTTTGGTTTTCAAACAGTTTTAAAACAATGTTTTAGGTAAAAGCAACAACAGTAAAGAAGCATTGCATGTATAATAGACTTCTGGATAATTATTAGTTACTCCAGTAAATATCTATAATATATTAGGTCTTGTAATTTTTTTATTTCTGAAATATTATTAGATGAAAATGCTGAGATGTAGCTTCGACAGCAGGGTATTGCATGTATTTTCTGCAATCAAACACATTCAGACTTGCTTTAAAATCAGCATTAGTCATCTGTGTTTGCTTGTCGAGTACAGCTTTGTTCATTTCAGCACCTAAGTTTGTGCTTTTTCTGTCTACACTACTGAAACACCATGCTCGCAGGCATCACTGTCAGGCAGGGATCAAGCTTCACATGTCTTGAGATCACAGGAAGCATCCAATTTCACAGTTTTTCAGCATAGACCTTAGCTATTTAGAGGTGATAAAAACGGTTGAACAGACAACTATGATATTGTACAACTCAAGAATAGTTGAGGTGATATTGAAGTCACTGAAAAGCAACAGGCAACCATTTCAGAAACCCCCATTTTATTTTTATCCTTTAAAATGTAGCTTCTAAGTGCAGCAAAAAAAACAGAGAGATAAAAACAGGTGAGCGAGAAATCACTCTTCGTGGTGGTTTGGACTGGGAAGAAAAGAAAGTTAGCAGAAACTGACAAGCAACATGGGCTGAAAGACAAGTAATAGCGTAGAAAAGCCCAAGAACAGTAACATGAAGAAGGCAAAACAAAATCCTGAAGGCTGAGAGGAAAAGAGAGAATAACAAATGGACAGAAAGAAAAAAGGAGAATCTGAGCATGGGAAGACATGAAGAAAGAAAATTTTTTTCTGTAGCTGAGTTGTAACTACTACATGTTGATGTACCTTCAGAAATTAAGACCACCTTTAAAACATAAAAAAATAAAATATATGAAAGACAGCTAACAGACCAGACTTGTGTGGCTCTAACATTGAGAGTGTCTTTCACATTGTCTCCACAAAACATCACTGGAGCTGCTTGGCTTGTGATATAAGCCAGGCAGATCCTCAGTTAAGCCATAGGATTCTCAACTAACTCATTCTTCTCTTGTGCAGACTTTCCATCTTCTCATCTCAGCACAACTAGTTGCAATTAGCCAACAGCAATAAGAAAAGCAACCCATGTTCCACCATCAGCCACCCACAACCATTACAAGAATGTTTTATTATTTTCCCTTATGCCAGCCTATCAGGAAGTTTTTCTCTGCCCTATGTGCTGTAAAAGAGTTTTATGTACAAAGCTGCCTGAGATCCCACAGCAGCTGATGAGAGGCAGGACTGAGGCTGTAAACAGGGTGGTTTCAGTCATACTGTCTTCCCCCTACCTGAAAATCTGCTCCCCAAACTGCTTCTCCAAGTCTGTCTGACAGCATAGGTGCCTGAGCTGCATCAGGCGCACCAGACGAACCTAGGAGAGATGTGCTAGAGCAGCACTACACACCCGCAAGAGGCCCCAGCAGTTCTCAAAACAGTGTGCAAACACTGGAGAATCCACACAGGTCAGATAAACAGAACACCCTTAGGTGATGGGAACACACTTTGCATTAATTTCTTTTTCTTTTTTTTATTCCCCAGGGAGATTTTTGTACCCTACGCAAGAGCTCTTAAGTCCAGCAGAGGCACTGTGATTCGAAACAACCACTTCTGCAAGAGGAACAAAATGAGCAGCTTTGTTCTTTCCAGTCGAGCTGCGAGTTTCATATTTCAGCTCCTCCTTCACATTCCAGGCCTGCCCAGGCTCCTTTCCAAAGATTTCGAAAATGGAGCCTCTCACAACTACTTATCCTCTGAAATACTCAGTGCCCAAAGCCAGGATCTTTGTTGTCTTTCTGTCAATGGTTTTGTGTACCACCACTCTCTGCCTGCTGCAATTAAGATTTTTTAAACCTAAAATCAAAGATTTCTACTCTTTCGAAGTCAAGGATTCACGAGGAAGGATCGTTTCCTTGGAGAAGTACAGAGGGAAAGTAAGTTACAACATTATATCTTTGTCTTGAATCTTTACTGAAAAGCAGGTGTCCATTTGTAGGTAAACAAAAAGTTTGGTTATGGGAATTTTCAGCAGAGATTTTTACTAAATTCCTGTTTTTCAAACAGCAACCTGGAGAGAAATTTATTTTATGTAGGCCTGCTCCAGGAATTAAGTATTAAATCTAAGAAATCAAGAAAAATGGTGGGTTTTTTTATTCTTTATTATAAAGCAATATAACATAACAATGTAACATAACAATATAACATAACAATACAATTTGTGTGTTTTAATCTTAGTTAAGAATGGTGGTATGTTGTGTTGAATTCTGGAAGTTGATCTAGTAAACATTTATTTCAGTGCCTATCCAACGTAACTGCTTTTTTACATGCTTATATTTAAGCAAAGCTGCAAGTTGAAATTTATCCATTCACTGGACTTTTAAAACAGGCTGAAAGTCAGTATCTTAAGCTGCTATCACCCTTATCTGTTTAATGAAATTATGATCAGAGAGATTAAGTTTAGCTTTCTGGGAGGAATGGTTGTGGTAGTAGGAAATGGCCATTTTAAGACTTACTTGTAATCTCTATGCCATCTCTAGGGTTGTTTCTTACCATGATACTTTTATTTCTCTGAAGGCAACTTTGGTTGTAAACGTGGCCAGTTACTGCCAGCACACAGACAAAAATTACATCGCGCTGCAAGAACTACACAGAGAGTTTGGTCCCTCCCACTTCACTGTGCTCGCTTTTCCCTGCAACCAGTTCGGAGAATCAGAGCCTAGCTCAAGCCAGGAAATAGAATCTTTTGCCAAAGGAAACTATGGAGTAACTTTCCCTGTCTTCCACAAAATCAAGATCCTAGGATCAGAAGCAGAGCCTGCCTTTAAATTTCTAATAGGTAACTATTTTTTTATATATATCGAGTTGCCTGTAACCATGGTACATTCCCTAAATTCCAGTCTGTTTGTCAGGAAACACTGTACTCTGTGCATAGGCTGTGGAGAGGAACAGGCATTCAGCATACCATTCACCGTGTTCCAATGTGGATATAAAAAATATGGTCAGAAAAGTTGTACCCTGAAAGCATCTATTTCTCCTCACTGATTATAAAAACAGCCTACTGTGACCAGTCCGGCTAGAAACATCCATTTTTTGGATGTATTAACTTGAGTGCAAACTCCCACTTAAAAAATCCCATTTCAGATTACATGACTTTGGTTGAAACAACTTTTCTTATGGACAAAACTGTTACTATGGAGGGTTTTGAAATTACTGGAAGATTTTGCATAAACACATGGAGATGAGAAGACTCCTTTTTTACCAGAGTCATATGTTCACCTTTATATAAACTGTATTGTAAAGCAGGATTATATATACATTGTAGTTATATATAATCACTGATTTGAATTAATTTGTTTTGTCAACTTCAGGGCCCAGCCTGCAAAACCTGCTCACACAAATACTCCTGTTACAGTAAGCACTTACTTAGAGTCTCGTATTCTCACAAGCAAAATGACGCTTGTGTTGGGCCACTGCAAGGTTTGTGGCCTCACCCTTCCTCAAATGGTGTCCAGCTTCCTACGTATTTTTATGTTGCATGAGTTACTCCCACGCGTTTGAAATTATATTCGGAGGTGGGAGTGTATTACTTTAAGGCTGATCCTAGATATAGCAACTCAGCAAAGAGATAATTACAAGCTAGGTCAGAGTCTCCGTAAGATGAGCTTTACTATATCCATTTGCTTGCCATGGTATCCCCTTACCATTCTAACATTACAAATGCAGTCCAATGACAGAATTCAACCCACTGCATCCAAGAATCGGTGTCGGGTTCAGCACTGTTCCCCAGTTCGCCATTGAAAATCTCATGGAATTTTCTTCTAGTTTGTCTCTCAAAAAGAGATTTCCCTCTAAACCCATGAGATTCTCCAGGGACAAAGCCAGAGTGAAGAAACCACTTTTTCCTCCCCGAGGAGCCCCACAGTTTCCCGTTAGTCCCTTGATCTCAGAAATTATCTTGCCAGGTATTCATGATAGCAAAGGCACTGGGAAGGTTTTGCCTCATGGGATGAAAGGGTTTGGGCTGGGCTGGCCTTAAACAAATGGCAGATGCTCTCTAACCACGAATGGGAAAGGAAAAGGGAATGAGGCAAAGACACTTGCAGACTGGAAAAGAAAACTAAAATAGTTTTAATAAACAATAGTAGGACTAATAAGAAAACAACGAAAATAGTATGTATAGATAGATACAAAGCCAATATCAAATCCATCTCCCCCACCCTCCCCCCACAGCAATCCCTACTGATGCTGCAGATCAGGCAGGCACCAGGGAAGTCCCAAACTCAGCAAGAGAGGGGAATTGGAAACAGGAACTGGATTCAGGAACCAAGGACTGGGACAAAGGCAGAAGAATGGACAGGGTCCTCCTCAGGCACCACTCACTGAAGAAGAGAAAAAGAGGGCTTAACCCTTGTAATCCCAGATTTATACTGAATACGATGTATATGGAATGGAATACTCTTGTTGAACAGGTTTGGATCACCTGTCCTGTCTCTTCCTCTCTGCAGGTGCAATATTTTTACCTCCTTGCGACCCTTTTACTTCCCAGCACCCCCAGTGTGGCACACAAGACCCAGCGGTGACCTTAGTTACTACATATAAGCCTTTCTGAATACCAATAAGCCTTTCTGAATACCAATCTCTGGCAGTTACTGTAAACATCAGGTGTTACCACTTCTAGTAGGAGACTGCAAAAACATACTGTTGACTTCAGAAAGTGCAGTCTCTGAGAAAAGACTGAGCTGAAAAGTAAAATCACTGAACAGAGGTGTTTAGGACAGAGGTGAATTAAGCCATCACCAGTATGATTTCCTGCTCCCATTTCACTTCCCCTAAACAGACATAACACTGGGGATTCTCAAAATGTGTATGCAGTCCTCATATCCTCCTCCCTAGGAAGCAGAGCATAGTTAAAGTAGGAAATCTTACAAGAAGGGGAAAGTATCATTCACTTCCCACTTTTCTGATCATGAACACCAACCAATAAATCCATGCCCAGACTACTAGCAGAGAACAAGGTGGGATTACTTCCATATAAATAGCTGAAGAATCACTGTAGGGTAATGAAACAATTACACTGTAAGTCACTAAAATGATCTGATGCCATTCTTACAGATTCTTCAAAGAAAGAGCCTCGATGGAATTTCTGGAAGTACCTTGTCAGTCCTGAGGGTAGAGTTGTGAAATTCTGGAGACCTGAAGAGCCCATAGAAAGTATCAAGCCAGAAGTAGCATCATTAATCAGGCAGATTATCATGAAAAAACGAGAAGACCTCTAAACAAGCAATTCATGCCAGGAATCGATTCAACTGCATGGGTACAGGGCCTTTCCTGGGAAATGCTGCTAGAAGTTAAACCATCAGGTCATTTTACTTTTCTTTGGTGTTAGTATTTTCAGCTACACTATGTCTATTAACGTGGGATTGGCTCCTGCAACAGCCTTGAGAACCACTGAAGTTACTGCGAATGGCAAGGCACACACTGCCTTGCAGGGATGGACTTTCAATTTACATAAAGTTTGTGAATGTTTCTTTAAAGTGCAGACAATAGTTAATTACAATTGTCACCAGCAGGGAAATAGCTAAAAAGAAGGGGATTTTTTTATATAAAATACTAAGTATTTGCACAGAGTTTTGTTTCCTATCTACCAGTAACAAATAGATTTTGATATTCCATTAACATGTAATTGCCCTGACTGAAAGACATGGGCTCCAGAGGTGTCATAGCAGGGTTTTTAGAAACAAATGCAACTGAAGATACCAGCTTTGCAAAATATTCTCAAGGAAGGATACTGAATTGTGAAGCTGTTAACTTAGGTCTAAAAAACAGTACATAGAAAATAAACTTACTGAAAGAAAAGAGAAAAAAATGAAGAAATGTTTCCTTGCCTGCTTTGTATTTTGATTAATTTTATATTACATGTCTACAGTAACAGCTTTAACCTCTTTAGCCTTCTCCATACATTTGCATTGGCATAATACCAGAACTAAAATAGACTTTTTTTGTTCCATCAACAGCACCCATCATTTCTTTTTTATTCAGTGACTTGAAAAGCATTGGGCCATCACAGTGCACATGAATGGACATGCGTGTTTTTGTCATGTGCCTTTTCAAGGAAAGATACTGTTCACCTTTTCTGGGAAAACATTATGTCCCGCCACTTAGTTCCATGGAGTCTGGATTGCTCCCAGTGGAGGGAAAGGATTCATATCTCAATTCCTTTCTTGCTCCATCAAAGTGGCAGGGACACATGACAAAAATCACCTGCTGTTCCCCTAAAGGTTCCAAAGGCTGGAGCTGTATGTTCATGAGCTGACTGGAGTAAGACACAGCACCTCAGCATAAGAACAGGAACTGTCTTGACAGATCAGTTGTGGAATCTTACAGGCTGGAGGCAAACAGCTCAGGAGTTGGTCTAAAACACCCGGAGTAGGCACGTTTAGATTAACTAGACCCGTACGTAGGCCTTAGCTGATCTCTGAAAGTGTGGCTCAAATTGTCATGCGTAAGGCTTGATTTCCCTTCCAAAATGATGGTTGTCATTATTGAGGGTGATTTTGTTTAATCTGCCACATCAGAATCCTTAATCAATCTGTAAACTCAGATAACTCAATGCCAGCATTAAGATCAAATATCTTTCCTGGTATTCAGAAACAGCATGGGATATTAGCAAATGAGTGGACAGAATTATTTAACTCACTGCTTCCTGAATTACTTTGCTTCAGGTTTCTAGAAAACTGGGTTCTGCCTGAGAAAATAGTTATTGAATTTCTTATTTCACCATTTAGTCAGAATCCACTACAATCATCTTCTGTAGAAATTTGAATACAGGCACCATTCAGTCCTGAATCTACACAGGGTTTAAGTTTTTTTCAGAGTTTACTGCTAATTAACATTTCTCCAAAAACTCAACAACTACTTAAACTTCATGAGACATACCAGCTCTTCCCATGTAATATTTAGGGTGGATCATTGATAAACTCATCACTTCTTTCTTAAAAACAAGCTACAGTCACCCAGTGTAAAAATAAAGCATCTCTAACTGTCAAATCTACACAGACTTGGAAAGGTGGATAAATGAAATGAAAAAACACTTATACAAGCACACATTCATCTACAGATAAAAGCCAACAAAGTAACATGAATATGTGCATGTATAAATATTCACATACAGTTTACTTAGGATATACCATATAAAAAATAATAAACTGCAAAACTGTAAGCAGATTAAAATCTTTTTATTGGATTCTTAAACAATTCTACCAATTTAAGATAAAACCATCCTCTTAAGAATGTTAACAGAGTTCAGCCCATGAGTGTTCAAGTTCCTTCAACCCCATGTGAGCATAACCTATTGCATCCTTCATTTCTGTCCCATGCTTCCCTCACTCCTTCAGTCTGACATATCCTCATTATCTCCCAACAGATACTATTTAACTGTCAGCTACTCTTTCCAAAAAAAAATGCCTAGGAGTGCAAATACTCTAAAACCATTTCAGTCACCGGTTGGACACACCGCTGTTAATTCAATATTATCAGAAAATACTTGTTTGCTGAACCCACGCATCAATGGTCCAGTAAACATCAAGTGGTGTAAAAGAAACATATTCATATAGGGTCCAAACCTGAAACACTTACTTCGTACTTACATATTTTATTAAATATTTTGGAAATCTGTTGATTAGCTGCGTAAGTGTGTCAAACACAGTTACACTTAATTTTATACTCTACATTCACTCAGTTTGCATAACCTAACACAGCTCCTTTCTGTCCAAGAAACTAGGCAGGCATCAGGCCCCACACCGGCTATGGATCTGATGTTATTTTCAATAACAGTGTTTATATTCTTGTCTCAGTGCTGATGTGCTGATGTGGCAGTGTCGTCAGTTGCTGGTGTATGAAGAACAGCTAACTAACAGTACACTGCCTGATCACCACACACAAACATCACAAACATCGATGTTACTCCTCTTCCCAGGACGCCTTCACTTTACAAGGCACTTACAGCAGCACCCGGATAGAGCAAGTAATGACAAAGAGTTTCTTCTCTGTTCTCTAAGTGCTTGAAGTGGCACAATGAGGGTAGAAGAAACACTCTGTTGCCTGTGGCGGTATGTTTGATAGAAGTTTGCAGTGAAACATGAATGAAAAGGAATGCTTCCAGCCTTTCTTCTTCTAAACATACTATTATGTCCTACTCAAATTGTATCTCCTGCCTGGTGAAACTATGTGCAGTTGTTTTAATGTATTGCTGTTCACAAGTTCTGAGAAGCAAGAGGACAAGAAAAACTCTAAATTTTTCCTTTTTTTCTTTTCTTTGAAAGAATTGAAAGGTAATTTTTCAGATACAGCATTCAGGCAGTTAGTGGGAGTGATTTTAAGCACTTACAGCAACTAATTATTCTGTCAAAAAAAACAATAACAACATCCCTCTCCAAAAAAAAACCCCACAAGATTTTGCATTTGCCAAATATCATTATAAAAAAATTCAAATCAAACTTTAAAACACATGTGATGTGTTTAACTGGGCTTCTTTTGCTTTAAGAAAACTTACAGAGCTTAAAATTGTTTGAAAGTGTTTTAATTATTTACCTGTTTGAAATAGTTATGAGCTTTCTGCTGCCTTCATATCTAAAAGCAAATGAAAACCTGAATCTTAATTCAGCAAAAATTCTCACAAGTCTTTGGATAAACAGTGGATGATGGAAATAGAAAATACCACTAGAATACCAGAAATGAGCTCAACAGTCAAAATAAAAACCCTTACATAAATTCCTTATACAAATATAGTAGCTCTCCATTTGGATGATCAGAGTATGTGGAAAAGGATAGCAACTGCATGTTAGCTGATACCAGAATTTCAACCAGCAAACATACACTGCCACCCCATCACACACAGATGCACCACCTGCATTCCTGGAAACTGGAACCCTAGCACTTCCCAAAGGAACCACCTTTTTAAACAACGATGAGCTGGCCCTGCAGCAGGTGACAGTGCAGTAGTGACTGCTACATCCAGGCACAGCAGCCAGCTACTAGTACACTGCCTACCAGACACAAGAGTCCATGCAGAGTGGATGCCTGGAAACGTCCATTATTCTCTATCTAAATTTAGCATTGCTTACCTGTTTTGAGGTACATGTTTCATACATGCATATATACAAGTTCAAGCAGTAAATATTGTCTTGAAACAGTCCATTGCACAGAGAAGTTTCTGAACCAGCAAGGCCTGAACTAAAGTAATAGTATAAAACCTACATGGAGTATGACTAGAATCAGAACCCAGACTGTCCAAAACGAACCAGATAGTGTTGGAAACAGTTTCTTACCATAGTTTTATGAGCACCAGTATAGTAAGTTATCTCCACGAGTTAATTAGTATCATAGACACTTACTTCAGTCCTTTACTTCCTTGGACATATACGGTCACTCTTGGAGCCTGGCCCTTAGCCTAAATCAGCACAGAGTCTAACTCAGTAAGTCAGTTTTAGGTTATTTTGAAATTAGAATTATCATTGGTTACTCCACAGTACAACTTAAATTTAGGTGATAAGCCACACTATACCTCCATTTACAGCCATGTAATGGAGGATGCCTAAAGATGCCAATGTTCAAGTTTATGGATGTAGGCTGGATAGAGATAAAACTTTATCTACAACATCCATTTTGATGAAAACCACTTTGAAGTCATGCTGGAAAGCACCCACTGAGTTCGACGCTTTGTATAAAAGACAACAAATATCAAATTTGAAGCCTTCCCTTTGCTTCTTAAAACTGGTCTTAAATCACTCAAAATAATTCTCAACTTGATACAAAGTGAAGCACTAAAACATTTACTTGCCTGACTGCTGCTATAAGCAGCCACAGAAAAGCTGGTTGACCTCTGTTTGTTCCACAGCAAGAGGAGACCACCTCAGAATTTATCATGATGCTTTTGAATGAAACAATATGGAGTGCACCTAGCAGCTGTTGACACGTCAGAGACAACAGCATGCTAACATGCACTGCCAGACTGTTACAGTCTCTTAAGTTTTGGCCATCAGCTCCTCACCACACCACCTCCCTAAAGTTTCTTCTCCTAGAGCCCAGTCCTGGCTCACTTTAACAACATGACTTTTCCCATGGGATCACTTATCTAAAAACTTATGTTGGAGTGACATTCTCAGCATGCTGGTGGCTACATTTCTGTACTGTCATTGCATTTAACAGCACAACTCAGCTACTGCTTCAGTATTTTCAGTATTGTCTATTCTTTTTACACCTTCACCTCCCATGCCACTAGCCCGAATGTTGTAGTGTCATGGTGTTTTGTGATCTATGTCAATTCTTGAAGGCACAAGCTGACTGTATTTTGTCTCTTGCTCTCTGTCAAGCATATTGTTGGCAATTAATAGGTTTTCCACCCGTGTTTCTACTTTATATGCAAGTTCTTCATTGTCCCTTTTATCTTTACCACACTTTAAGCATGGACGAGTCAGCTTGCACGCCAAATAAGAAGAGAGCTCTGTAAAGCCGTACATCTCCCTCAGTTAGGTCAAGTAAACTTTGCTTTTAAACAGCAAGCAGGCCCTCTAGGAGAGAAGCCCACAGGTGTTTTTGGTTCCTCCTCTCAAGAGACATCACTTTACTGTAACTTATGTTTTTCTGACATTCAGAAGGAAGTGTTATAAGGATCAATAGCAAAAGAAAAAATCCATAACTTGTTTTATAAAAGTCACTTTTTCCCGACAGTTTCCTCTTCTCCCTCCTCCAGAAATGTAAAGAGCGGAACTCTTCAGTGCAGTGCATACCAAGAGTGTGAATGTCCATGCCTGCCCTTACCTTAGCGCCTTTCTGTAGGCTTTGCTCTCTGCTCCAATTCAGGTCTTTTCCCAGCGTCCTCATCCCTTTCTCCTTGAAAGAAACACAAAGAGGCACGACGCTGAACAAACGAGTGGCTCGCCATTTCTTCACCCTAAAGCACCCTCCAACCCAGCCTTCACGCTCGCAAGGCTTTGCCGGCAGCCCCAGCCCCGGAGTGAGG
>NW_009727903.1:1034-1356 GCF_000703405.1 Apaloderma vittatum | reverse complement strand
GCCCAGTTTGTATTTGTGCCTGGGATTAGCCCAGCCCAGGTGCAGGACCTTGCATTTTGACTTGCTGAAGCTCATGCAGTTTGAACTGGCCCATTTCTCAAGCCTGTCAAGATCCCTCTGGATGGCATCTCTTCCCTCAAGTGAGTCCATGGCACCACACAGTTTGGTGTCGTCGGTAAACTTACTAAGGGTGCTGCCTTGACCCGCTTATACCTGAGTAGGGTTAGAGTCAAGGTGATTCATTTTGATCGCAAAGGTGAAATTAAGACACAAACGGTGTCAGATGTCACAAAAGCAAAACCCTTTATTGACTAACAACCAC
>NW_009727903.1:635-976 GCF_000703405.1 Apaloderma vittatum | reverse complement strand
TCCAGGATAGCAAGAAGTATAGCTACCACCACAAATCCAGAGACGTCTCACTGTTTCGATTCGATGGGGAAGATCTCCAAAGAAGATCTCCAAAGAACAGCTGTTCACGGTGGCATTATATAGTGTCCCAAGAGCAGCTTTGCACATTCTCCGCCTGGTTAGTGCATGCGTATGCATGTTGTCAGGAGCGATCTTCAGCCCCCTCAGCGTCGCCTCCATCAGTGGACTGTGCAGAGGTGTCTGGAGAGCCCATTTTTGCTTTGCAGGGCAGCCACCCTATCAGCAGTTACACCTGGTGGGATTGCAAACCGGTGGGCTTGCAAGACAGCTGCTGTCTCAGG
>NW_009727903.1:0-229 GCF_000703405.1 Apaloderma vittatum | reverse complement strand
CGCTGGTCTCCATGTGGACATTGAGCCATTGACCACAACTCTTTGAGCGTGACCATCCAGATAGTTCTTTATCCATCGAGTGGTCCATCTGTCAAATCCATGTCTCTCCATTTTAGAGACAAGGATGTCACATGGGACAGCGTCAAACTCCTTGCACAAGTCCAGGAAAATGATATCTGTTGCTTTTCCCATGTCAGCCAACACTGTAGCTTTGTCGTAGAAGGCCACT
>NW_009727902.1:0-1916 GCF_000703405.1 Apaloderma vittatum | reverse complement strand
AATGTCCTTGGTTAAAACAGGATTTTTAATACTGCTTGTAGTTGTAATCATGGTGTTAATGCTCGCCGGCCTGATGACCCTGATGCGAAGGGCCCTGCATCAGACTGCTGAGGCAGTGTTTGTAGCTCAAAAACAAAAAGGGGGAATTGTGGGGGACAGCAACTGGACTGCTGATAACCTGGCATTGGTTGAAGACATTGACCTTTGCAAATTCCCAGTGTACCCATAAGATGGGAAGTTGTGTGTATAGAGTTTGGACACATTTGCGTAACATTCTCTCTCAACATCCGGAGGGATGAGCCCAGCCAGAAGCTGCTAAGTGTTAACCAATTAGAACGTGAAAAACAAGTGTCTGTCAGACGAGCAAATGCGACACTACATTCTTCTAGTACCTTCGACTATGTATAAAAGGCACACCCTTTGTGTAATAAAGCAGTCATTTCTGAGACTTCTTAATCACCACTCAGATATGTTGTGTCCGTCTCTACATTGACACTGGTCTGCATCTCTCTTGGATTGCCCTGCCACAGAAGCACTAACCTTAAGGTTCTGAGCTATGTGACATTAGATATCCAGGACTGAAGTCACAAAAATCAAGCCTGAGATGAGCTTCCTCAATTTGGTATCTAGCTTCAAAAGAGTGAAATTTTAGCATTTGCTCCAGGAGACAAGGTAGCGGCAAGGAAAACTGGTGTAGTCTACATCTTTATTCGATTTTCCTGCCACAGAAGCCCTAACCTTAAGGATCTGAGCTATCTCACACAAGATATCCTGGACTGAAGTCTCAAAATTCAAGCCTGAGCTTACGTGCTACATTCAGGAGTCTAGGTTCAAAAGAGCGAATATTTAGCCTTTGCTCCCTGAGAGAAGATGGAAGCAAGGAAAATTGTTGCGGGTCTGTATCTCTCCTGGATTGCCTTGCCACAGAAGCACTACCCTTAACTATCTGAGCTATCTAACGTGAGGTATCCTAGACTGAAGTTAAAAAATTCAAGTTTGAGTAGATCTTCCTCATTCTGGAGCGGAGCTTCAAAAGAGCGAATGTTTAGCCTTTGTTCATAGTTAGAAGGGGACAGGATGGAAAACTGGTGCTGGTCTGCATCTTACCTTGATTGCCCTGCAACAATAGCACTAACCTTAAACACAATGATCTACCTGTGGCAAAATATCCTGGTTTGAAGTCACAAATTTCCAACCTGAGCCAAGCTGCTCAGGCTAGCTTCAAGAGATCAAATATTGCTTTCATCCCAGAGAGAAGGTTGCATTAAGGAAAACTGATGCTGGTCTGCATCTCTCCTGGATTGCCCTACAAGAGAAGCACTAAGCTGAAAGACACTGAGCTACCAGTCATGAAATATCCTGGAATGAAATCACAAAATTCAAGACTGAGCTGAGCTGCCTCTTCTTGGAGCCCATCTTTAATAGAGTGCACGTTTAGCCCTTGCTCCCAAAGAGAAGGAGGTAGCAAGGAAAACTGGTGCTGGCCTTCATGTCTCCTGTCCGGCCACACAATCACTAACCTTAAGGATGTGAGCCATCTGAAATGACTTATCCTCGACTGAGGTCAAAATATTTGGGCTTGAGCCGAGTTGCCTCCTTTATTTAGCCTAGCTTCAAAAGAGCGAATGTTTAGCCTTTGCTTCCAGAGAGAAGGTGGCAGGAAAGAAAACTAGTGCTGATCTGCATGTCTCCTGGATTGCCCTGCCACAGATCCACTAACCTTAAGTATCTGAGTTATCATAGAATCATAGAAGAATTCAGGTTGGAAAAGACCCTTGGGATCATCAAGTCTAACCATTAAACCTACATGACAAGCGTAGCACCCAACATCACATCTAAGTGACACTTAAACACATCCAGGGATGGCGTCTCAACCACCTACCTAGGCAGTCTATTCCAGTGTCTGACCACTCTTT
>NW_009727901.1:0-6956 GCF_000703405.1 Apaloderma vittatum | reverse complement strand
TTGACTCTGTGCCACTGATCGCAACCCTCTGTTATTGAGCCAGTTAACTTCACAGTCCAATCACTTATCCCACATTTCTTGAGTTTTCTTAAGAGGATGTTGACAGTATCAAAAGCCTTACTGAAGTCAAGGTATATGACACCTACTGCTCTTCCTTCATCTACCCATTTGGTCATAACTTTGTAGAAGGATATCACATTATTCAAGCAAGTTTTCCTCTTGGTAAATCCATGCTGGTAACTCCTGATAACCTTCTTTTCTTCCCTTTAATTAGAGATGTTCTTCAGAATGAGTTGCTCCATCACCTTTTCAGGAATGGAGGTGAGGCTGACCGGTCAGTAGTTGCCTGGGGCCACCTTCTTGCCCTTTTTGAAAACTGGAGTGACATTGGCTTTCTTCCAGTCCTCAAGCATCTCTTCCTTTCTCCATGACTTTTCAGAAATGATGGAGAGGGGCTCAGCAATGTCAGCCAGCTCTCTCAGCACATGAGGACAAACTAAACATTGAGGAGGGTGACCATATATGCTGGTTAAATATGTGTTTTCTGCTTGCAACAGCAATTAAATGAACAAAACCACCTACACATGGTGGAGGGAATGGATCCTTTTCACAGCAATAACCAGAAGTTATATTAGCAATGGATATACAGAAATGTTCTTTCTATGCTGTGACTATTCAAATAATAAAATGTGCAAGGCTTGTATACTGGTGGCTGAGATTAAGGACTGCAAGTCCTTGCACTTTCAATCTTTCTCCCAGTTAAATATTTTGTAGGATTTGGTCTGTCTTAAGGGTGTTGGGAAAGTGATGGTTTAGTGGTTTTGTCTTGGGTTTCCTGGGGCAGCAGGTACTGAGAGATGTATGTTCTTTCCCATTTGTCTGATTTCCTCTCTTTGGAGATCAGGCTTCCACTGAAAGCCTGGATACGTGACACATGAACATTTGACTTTATTTGAAGGTACAAGAAAGGCTTTTATTACTTTATTTTAACATTTCTCTCCTGTAATATCATTCTAAATCATCCTATGAAATGAATTTGTAGTAGTTACCACCTAGATTCCATGTGTATTTTAGAAAGCTTAATGCTTTATGTACAGGATCTTTTAAGGCCTAGCTGAGATTTCAGCTGCATTGTTTTCCATATGTTTGGAAGAAAGTCTTCATCATCTGCATCTAATTTAACAGACAGCTGGAATGCCAGAAACATATTTTTTTCTGATGAAATATAACTGCAAGTACTTTGTGAGTGAAAGCACTGAAATGGAGTTGTTCCTCTATTTGTGTAAAGTGTAGAGGATGTCTGAGTAATAGCTGCTTTTATCTGTTTATGGGTTATGCTCCATATCTCTTCGGTGGGACCTCAGCCTAGAGGGCTGCAATGAGCAAATGTCAAAGGCATCATGTCAGCCATGGTTCAGCTTTGCTGGTGGTGTAGGGTAGAGGAACCCTGCTGCTGTTCAGCTCTTGCTGGATGTGTTTGTGTGATGAGCTAAAGTCCTTCATGAGCTGGCTGCTCCTGTAGGTTTCTTGCACACCCTAACAAAAGACACTTGGTGTCTTAATACCTTGTTCTGAGACTCTTCAGCTGGCCTTGATGCAGAAGGTGAGTAGATGATACTGCTCTATTACAATGTCCAGTCACAAATAGCAACTGAATTAACACATTTTTTTGTTGTTTTCTGGAAGCACGTGGCAAATTTCTTCATTCTAAGAGGTGAGTTGGTGCTCCTAAGCATTGATATATTTTGTATATATTTCATCCAGATTCCTTTACCAGCTTATTACCAAGGAAGCTGAATACCTTCAACAAACAAAATAATTCTGATGTCTATTAGCTGTGTTTTTATCTCTGTCAGTTCTGAAAATTTTCTTTATAAGGCTGTTTTTTATTTCTTTGAAGCTTTCATTATATTTGACTATTTTGCTAGGAAATTCAAGGTCAAAGAATTTTTTGATGGGTCTTTCTGTTTACTTTGACAATTCTGAAGTGTCATCTGCAGTATTGTATCTTCTAAACAACAAAGGCCCTAGGAATAATTGAAAACAAAAAAGTGAAGAATTAGAAAAGCTTTTCCAGAGCTAATATAGAAAGAGAGCTTCGGTCACAAGACGATAATCAGGGCATCTGTTCTGCAAACTCTCTAAGTTCTCTGTACTTTCTAGAAAACCCAATTGTTCTTGCTTCGTCATCCATTATTTATACTGGCTACTCTGTTTTGTTTTTTTCTTTTTTAAAAAAGGTAATTGTATTTTCCCATTCATAAATGTTGAAATACTGTCTTGAGAATCACTGTGTCTACCTGAAGATAAGTTGAAAAATCTCACTCAGTCACCAATTAAACTTGGTTCCTAAATTTAGGTAAGTGATGAATCAAGCTGATCTAAAACAGATAACTTGGAGCAAAAACTGCTTGCTATTGGATTGATATCTAAAAAATTTATCTTCCTTTTTACCCAGCTGTAATGCATTGGCTTGCATATGGAATAAGATGTGGTGCTGATTACTGTATTGCTCTTAGGAGTTACCTCATGTAATTCAAACTTTCCAGAATGTACCTTATTCTGCAAAAAAAAGTCCACAAACAATCTGTGCCTAGGCAAGTAAGGAGCTGGTTGAATTTGTGAGGCGCTGATTTAAACTTCTATTGGTTGCCCATGCTGATGAAACACATTGCTTTTGAAATGAGGACGGTGGTAGTACAGTTTATAGATAACCTGAAGGTTACAAGTGAGGAAAAAAAGGTGTCCTTTCCTTCTTCCTAAAAATAAATATTTTTGAAATTACTATTTTGACACTTGATGTAGATGACAGGAAAAAAGTATTCTATGAAAATAATTTGATTTTGTCCTGTTTTCCTTAACCTGTAGCCACCAAAACGAAGGGAAAGAAGATTTTCATATGCATTATTCAGGGCTACTGAAACTCTTGGAAGAGCTAAACTGCAGGAACATGAGGATGTTCCTGGCTTGTTTTAGAAATAGTGTGGCCAGCAGGAGTAAGGAAATGATTGTCCCCCTGTACTTGGCACTGGGGAAGCTGCATCTCAAGTAGTGTGTTCAGTTCTGCTCCCCTCACTACAAGAGGGACATTGAAGTGTTGGAGAGAATACAGAAAAGGGCAACAAGGCTCATGAAGGGTCTGGAGCAGCTGAAGGAACTGAGATTGTTTAACCTGGAGAAAAGGAGTCTGAAGGGAGACCTTATTGCTATCTACGACTACCTGAAAGTGTGTCAGAGAGAGGAGAGGGGCAGCCCTTTCTCCCTAGTAGCAAATGATAGGGCTGAGGGAAATGGCTACAAATTGTGTCAAGGGAGGTTTAGGCTGGATATTAGGAAGAAGTTCTTCACTGAAAGGGTCATTGGGCATTGGCACAGGCTGCCCAGGGCAGTGATGCAATCACCATCCCTGGAGGTATTTAAACAACTCTTGATCTGGTCCTTAGGGACATAGTTTGGTGGTGACCTGGCATTGCTAGGTTAATGGTTGGACTCGATGATCTTAAAGGTCTCTTCCCACCAAAGAGATTCAGTGATTCTGTGAATTGGTCCTTGAACAAAGCTTGAAACTGGATGAAATGCAAGAGGAGAAATAACTAGTTCAGTTAATAATAAGAGATTAGCAATATGAGTAGAAATTCTTGTAAAATAGCACTTTGGAACCCTGACACCTCTCTGAGGACAATAGTGTATAGGACATATACTTCACGTTTAAATGCAAGGAACTACATTGTATTATATTTCTGTTACTGTTCTCCCTCATTTTGTCTATTCAAGTCCTGGATTGGAGTATAAATTAGGTCAGTGCAATTCTATCTTCTGTCCTTTTAAAATATGAACCCTTGTTCATACCATTTGATTTGTGATCAAGCTTCCTTCATTTTTATTGTTATAAGCATTGCATAGCAAGTATGACCCTCCTAGCTTTATGGTGAGTTTATTAGGTTGGGAAGGCCCTGTTCATTCTGATGTGAAAGTGATGTTCTATGTGCAGGAAAGCCTTTCTGTTGTATTTCATTCCTCGTTATTCTATGTTGTTTGCTGATCAACATTATCTGGATGGTTGCATGTAGCACTGAACTGTGGTTTCTATTTCATGATGACAATTTTTAAGGCACTGGTGTCAGTGAAGGGGCAAATCAAAAGGATAGTCAGTGGAAGAGGAGTGCCTGTTTATCACATTGCATGAAACTGCTTTTCTGCTTGAGGTGCAAAAGGAAGAACAGTCTGCATTGAGACCAGGAATGTACTTGCCTGCTAGTCAGAAACAAGCTAACTCTGTGCTACCACAGAGGCAAGGACCTCGGCCAGCAGCACTGCTAGAGGGCAGCTAAACCAGCAGATCAGCCTAGTCCTCAAACCTGGCAAGTTGATGGCTGTTGTCTGCTGTATAACTTGTGTCTGCAATATCTGTGTGAACATGGTAAATTTTCTCCTGTGTTTTATTGCTTCTGATGGCATGCTGCAAGTGGGAATGAGTTTTATTCAGTCATGATTGAGGATGTAATTTGGAAGGAGGCAGGGGGTGGGGATAAGAATGACATAGTATTACTAGCTAGCTAAGAAAACTAGTAGGTGATTTACAGAGACTGTCCTGACATTAAGATAGCAGTATTATGTAACTTGATCTCCAAGCATCTCAATGTGTTAGCATGATGACTGGCTTCCAGCAGCTCCCCAGGAAACTATTATCATTCAAGATTCATTTCCCTGTTGACTTATTACAGTCTGCAAATTTTTGAAAGGTGGGGAAAAAAAAGCATGATGAAGCACAATGAGTAATTTACATTGTCACCAAAAAAAAGAGTGTGTCTTGTAGATAAATGGACATTCTTTTTTAGAGCTAGTGCTGAAAACATTTCAGAATTAAGCACCAAGTGTTTTATAGGTGTTAACAAAAAGAGGCCTGTGTTAGTGAGGAAGAAACATACTTTATTTAATATAGCACCGCATCTTTCTGGTAGTGCTACAGACATGATCCAGGTCCATGTTTGTTCCTTGTGACTTCATGCTGTAGGGGATAAGTTCTATTAAAATAGGTGGTAACGTGTAGCACTGAAGTAAACTCTACATGCTCATGTTTGTAAAAGAGAAGCCCCAAGAGTAAGGATTTTTTTCCCCCTTTCACACACAAACTGGAGAAATCTGGTCAAGGGTTTCTTGTTTCAAGGTGTGTTTGTCCAAGGCAGTAATTGCAGGCTTGTGAAATCACAGCCATTTAAATGGGGAGAGACAGAAAACTAAAAAAAACAATAGTGCAGAGGAAAAATTTGAGGTCACTGAAGATAACCAGTTGCTTGGCAAAGTGCTCTTAGCTTTAGTTCTGCTTCTCACTCAATTCACATAGCAGACAAGTGTGAGAAGAAAGGCTAACCACTATGGCAGCATGCAATTAAGGTCTACGTTGTGCAGGTTTCAAATGTATTTTATGTAATGACAATAAAGACATGTGAACAGAGAGTGATTTTGAAGAAGATGTGTTCACCTTTTAACTATACGTTACAGTAACAGAGCCTGAAGAATGTGTGTGCAGTAGTGTTGCATTTTTGGTTTTAGTGGTTCCTTCACTATAAACTGGAAAAGTAGGCGTTATCATCCATGTACAGACCTTTTATGGGATAAGGGCTACATGAATTCATACTCTTCCTCTATATGAATTATTGTCAGAGTCAAGGAGTAGTGTCTTGGTACTGCCTTGGGAATTTGGAGACAGTACTTGCTTAGAGCTTTACGGGAAAGAGCAGTGCCACAATCATAGAATCATAGAATGGCCTAAGCTGGAAGGGACCTTACAGATCATTTAATCCAGCCTCCCTGCCGCCAGGGACGCCACCTGTCGACTAGATCAGGAAACACATGGGGACTGAACGGGAATAGAACCCGCAACCTTAGCTAACCAGCCCCCTAATGACTTTTTTAGTGTAGTATAGCATAATTTTTCATTTACTAAAGCGGTTTAGATAATGTACTTGCTACTGCTTTCTAAAATACCTAGGAAGGATTGTAGACTCTATTTTTCTGATGCAAACATGGTTTTAAAAAATAGAAATGCTAATTCCATAAGTACAAATTAATACTTTGCCTGGGCAGAAGATGGAAATGTCAACAACAAAGCAATGGTGCTTATTTTGAGTTAGCTTTTTCCCTGGAAAGACACACATCTGCTTTTAAAAAATTTGGCTATATTGCCTCCAGTATTCTAACATGGAAATTCATGTCAGGATGGTTAATGTTTTTAAGTTACAGAAGCAATTACCATCTATATAAAACATTTCTGAACAGCATTAAAACTACACTGATCTCAGTTTAAAAGTAGGTCTATTTTAAGTTTAGGTCTTGCTGAGTTTGGCATACAGAGAGGACACTAATCTTGTCTCTAGTGCTGGGTTTAGTAGGAATGGAAGAGGACACATCCCTGAGTGTGCCAAGGTTGAGCATTTGGTTCTGACTCGCCTGTATTTATTTCGGTTGGGATGGTGCCAAGATACTCTCTGAAGTTGGGTGGGTACTCATTCATTACCTGTGTACAATACGTGCCTACCTGGTTATTATCTGTGTGCTCTTTTGGATGGGTACAGTACATGTGTAGCGTGGACATGTATGCCACTGTGATTGCCCCCAAGTGCTGCACTGTCCATGAACCTCTGGAGCTGATGAGAAATGGGCATAGTAATTCTCAATTGCAGCACAAGCAAGTGTTGCAATTCTGCCAGTTCATCTGAGACACTGGGGCAGGATGCTCCCAAGCACACATTTCAGTGACACCATAGTTCTTCTGGGGAACACATTTCCAAGTGTGAAATGTCTACTTCAGAGGATATCTCAGCAGAATACCAGACGCTGCTTTTACTTGAACTTCTTTGAACTGAAAAATAAACACTTTACATTGTACTTAGCAAAGCAGAAGGAAGTCATAGTGCATGAAATGTTAATCATAGAATCATAGAATTGTCTGGGTT
>NW_009727900.1:83148-175368 GCF_000703405.1 Apaloderma vittatum | reverse complement strand
GGGGGTTGGGGCTCACCTTGTGTCCCGGCAGGGAGGCATGAGGGGCCTTGGCATCTCCACCTGGGAACTCTAGCCTGCTGTGTCGGCCTGTCAGTTCTACACTGGTACCTTGCAGGAAAATACGGAAAAAAAATTAAAGGTCATTAAGTGCATCATCGTTGCTCTGTGATCCCAGGGCACTCGTGTGCCTCGATACCCTGGAAGTCAGGATGAATACATGTAAGATGGGCCTTTCCCTGCTACCACCTGGCAGGGGCATGTTCTGGATATTACCTGTCAGAATGACCTAGCCTGAAATTGAAGACTAACCTCAGCACACTCTTCTTGGATCTCAAGTAGTCTGGCCACCATCATCTCCCACCCTCCCAAAGCCATTAAGCTTGCAGTCAAGGGAGAAGCTGTACAGTGGCACCCTTCTCCAGGTGATCCACAGCTACAAGCCAAAACCAGCCTCTAAAGCAGCTGAGAGACCTGCTTTTTTTAGGCCATCACCCTTAGCCAACTGGAGCCACACTGGGTCCATCAGGCCAGATACCCTCAAGGTCACACCACCACTCATGGCAACGGCTGAGCAACAGCCTCCTTAGCTTTAGGCATGCAACCAGATTCAAAGTCATGCAGGTTTGTGGGTCAGAAGGAGGACATGTATCATGCAGGAGGTATAGAGAGGTCATGTGCCTAGAAGGCTGTGTATGTTTAATTGGGAGTGTCCAGTTTGCTGAACACTCCGTGATATGTTACGCATGATCAAAGGGAGCCAGGTGTGCCATGCAGATCTTCATCCTAGGTCAGGAGAATCCACTCTCAGTAGTGTTCGTGGGATGGGAAAGAGCTGATCAGCTAGAGGGAAGAGCATAAGCAGCATCTCTCTTTTCTCCTCAGTGTCTGGTCAGAGCTGGTCTTTTGAAGAGACCTGCTGATGGTGGGTGATAACAAAAGCAAACACAGACGGCAGTATCTGATACCCAAGTGAACATCATCTATGCTGCAGGGAGGGCAGTATCAGTTACACGGTAAAGCAGCTGTGATTACAATCAAGCCAATAAATAGACGAGCACCGCTGGAGTTAAAAACCACCCATTTGTAACTCCCAGACATCAGTGCAGTTGCTGCTATAGCCAACTAGGCAGCTTCTCTTGGCTGCAGGGCCTACATCTGCACTGGCCACTGGAGAACTGAACCAACGCTCCTTCTAGTACCATTTATGTTCCAGGTATGCCACTCTGCAAATGGCAGCAGTTTGGGAATTGTGAGTGTGTGGTGGTGTCACCCAAGCATGAAGCCCATTCATCAGATAGCCTACCCTTGGGTGCTGTGTCTGGCATTATCCATGGGCTGGGACTCAGCTGGTCTGCAGAGGAGAGCACCACCCAGGTTAGTTCAGGGCACATGCAACAGCAGCTGTTACAGCAGCCCTCCCATCCTTGCCTTCTGCCTGAGCAATGGGGCCATCCCAAATAAAGCAGGCATGAGATATTCAGGCAGGTTCCTGGTGATACTCAAACCAGGGAAGGTTTGAAGGGGAGTACACTCTCCCACAGCATTATTTTGTAAGACCACACACAATGAATTTGGGGAAAGCAGTTAGAGAATGTCTGAATAATTGTACCACAATTAGATGGTAAATGGCCATCCAGAAATGCAGTCTTCCTCGGAGTACATTCTTACCATAGCTACAGGCATGCTGCTGGTGGTGCTGGTGGAAGCTGAGCTGCAGGAGCTCCTGACTTCATCGGTGTTTGTTTAAGGATCACGGAGAAACTCTCTCCTCTTCCAGCAAGCATCTGTATTTCCGTATAAATACACAGAGAAGTCCTGTTGGGCTGGTGGTGACTGGCAATACCAAACCTCCATGACTGCTGGGGTGTGCAGGATCTGGAATAGGCAAAAGGCCTTTCATGAGGGTTGCACACCATTCCCACAAACTTTTATACACTTGAAGCCTCATGCATGCTCAGGATGCTCACTTTACTTGATGTCCATGAATTGTCCTCTCAGAATCAGCAGACCTACTAGGCAAGAGAGCACCAAATTTTATTCAAATTTACTGTTTGTTTGGCATCTCAGATATCAATCGGGCCGTCTGTAAGGCCACCACTGTATGATCTGATTTTTTAAGGCGATAAGGCCCTGAGGCAACATTTGAAACTGCCAAGAACAAAATGTGCAAAGCAATCTATGTCCAGGAGATTAGTTGCAGGAGGAAGGACGGAGCTGGGGAAAGCTGTGCACCAGCACCCAGGAAGGAACAACCTGCAAGGCGGAAGTCGTTAAGGGTTTATCTTGCTGCCTTGAGGAGTTAGCATGTGAAGAGCATTCTGATTTTCTTTGTTAGGTTCAGGCATAGCCACCGATAAGATACCTGCTTCTTTGGGGTCTCCTGCCTTGCAGCACTGGGAGAAAGCACCTAGGCCAAGAAGAGGTGTCTCACTACAGGACAGGAGAGTGGACAATTACTTCTGATGCAGTGGCGAAAGAGAAGGGCCCAGCACAGAGTAAAGCAAAGTGAGGATTTGTCCAACTTTGTGACTGTTATGCCCATTAGTGCCGTTTGTGGGGGAAAACGAGGCTGTGTGGCAGATGGTCACATGCAGAAACTTTGGGTAGCGTGTGATCCAGAAACATCACAGAGGGTGGCTGTGGATGATGCTGCGATATGCAGCAGAGGAGGGAGAGAGACACGCTGGAGGGGGAGGGACTCTCACAGACTGCGGGACCAAGTGCTAATTATAAGATGACAGAAGTGCGCAAAATAGCCTCAAGTAGTTACTATTCGTGGGCTGCCACTGCAAACAAACGGGGCTGGGCCTCCTCAGGCTGGCATGCCCGGGAGCTGGAAAAGGGCAGCTGCTCAAGAGCTTGGCACCAAGCTTGCATCACACACAACAGGTGAGAGAGGGTGAGGAACAAAATGGGCAACGAGAGCTGTCGTGGCCCTGCAGAGAGGCCGGGTGGCACAGGGACATTTTACACCCCTCTGGGAGCTGCAAGGAGCCTCAAATGGGACAGAAGCAACCATCAGGCACTGCCCTCAGTGTCCTAGTGAGGCGAGTGCCAGCGAGTGGTCCCCAGGCCAGCTTCCCGGCACCACATTAGGACTGTCCTCCCATTTTCTGCCTGGCAGGTTCAGGAGAAAGAGAGCTCGCTCTGGGGCTGCTGCACATTACATTGGCTCAAGCAGGGTCTGCACTGTCCCAGAACACAGTGTGACAAAAATAGCTTTCAAGTCTTCCTCCTTCACCTCCTTGTGTCTCCCACCCCCAGATATGGGGTCACCTAGGGATTAGGTTTATAGGCATATGTGGTTGGTCCTCTGAGCACAATGACTGCATTTGAACAGATTAATTGCACGTAGCTATGCAAGCTGAGCTAACCAGTTTCCAAAAAGTGTGTGCTGGTAGGCACTGAGGAAGTGCCTTCTTCCAAATCCACCTATGGGACCAATATTGTTTTCTTTAATATCAGTTTGATAGTTGTGTAATATAACTTGTGAGAGTGCCTGCACAGCTCACACTTGGCAAAACAATGTGGAAAACAACAGCTGTTAAGACAACAAGTGTGGATGGAAAACCCAAAAGTGCCTGAGAGGGGTATTTGCCCCAAAGTGATCTTGCTGAAGAGGGAAACAACCATCAGTCCTCAACTGATCATGCTGAAGAGGATTGCAACCATCAGCTGGATTAAATGGTAACCAGGGAATGACAATTTTGAACCCAGGACGAGTCATTATCAAAAGCTGTATAAAAGAAACATAAAAATTTGTAACAGAGCAGGGAGAGGCCTCAGACTAGGAACAGAGAAGCAGTGAAAACCCAGTCTGGTACATCATCTGGGCTGAGCCCAGACACAGCAGCTTCTCCATCCATGAGATGCTGTCAGCAGCCGGCACTCAGTCCATGGCCTGACCCTGTGGGGTGCAGCATTTAGGGACCCACACTATGGGGGTGTGTGGATGACCTTCTGGAGTGCCTTCCCACCAGCGGATGCATTACTTGATTGTAGGGAGTAGCATGGGCACCTCTAGAGCTGGAGCAGCCACAACCCAGTGAGAGCGAGGTGTAAGCAGGGGTACCTGTGCTCCCAGAAGTGACGCCTCTGCCAGTGAGAGAGGGGTGGGTGCCTGTGTGTGTGGGATGAGAACTTCTGGAGATTAGTTACAGAAGCGTGTTTAGGAACTTGCAGGAATTTGTTAGGGTTTTCTAAGTGTCTAGTGTGGTTGAACTTTTGTATTGCTGACATAGATTCTGAATGTATAGTTCACTGATTGTCAGTTAATTACATGTCCTTAATAAATCAATAAACCATTTCAGTCCTGATTTGGTTTAACCTATGTGAGCTGAGCCGTTTTTTCCTGCAACAATGTCTAATTATTATATGGTTTTGACCAATCCTGGCAGGTGAGGTCCTATATACTCAGTGATTGAAAAAGATTCCCTTCACATTGAACTGGAGACTAGGTGTAAAACAAGGCATGGTTTCTAGGGTGGATTGGCTAGTAGATGGAGATAGAAAAGTAGGATGCGATAGGGACAATGGGCTGTGTGCCTGGTGTTTAATAACTGGGATAAATACTTATGGTGGATGGTACAGAATTCCTCTCGGTGAGCATAGCCACCAGTAGTGAAACCTGTGAGCTATCAACACTGTTCTAATGGAAGCAAAGGTAACTTGTGAAGGTAGCAGAGGTCAAACCATATTGCTAGAATTTCTCTTCTTGGCTGAATCAGAAAAAATTACTTTCATCTCCTCACTGAAAAAAATTTGAAAATACTTTCTTGCACAAAATCCACCCTGTTTTCCTTGGCATATCTGGAAGTGTTCACTGCACAGGGAAGAAGCATTACCCAGGAACTAGCTACGAAGCTGGCAAGAACAGCATGTTTTGTGACAACGGGCACCTGGAGCCCTTGCTGAAGCGGCAGCAGCTACCTGGTACAGAGCCACCAAGCTCAGGCAGCTGTGTGAACTCCCAATACAGTCAGCAGCTGCGATTTGGCTTCACCCCTGCTGGTCCAAACAAAACGGTTTCCATTCTGCTCCTACTGGATATGGCAGCACTATGCACCATTAAAACAGGTCATTATTAGTTTTCCGTTTTGGCAGCAAGACTGCAAGGCTTCACTCTCCACTTGCTCCTGACCATGGTTCCTAAGTGGTTTCTGATGGCACATGGGAGTTGGGCACCAGCCTGCTCGGCTGCCCCAGTTAGAGTTCCACTGTCTCCAGGGCCAGCCAGTCTAGGACGTCCAGCAAACCCAAGTGGAAGAATGAGAACTAAATAAACTCCAAAACTATTTTGAGGCCTGCTCTAATAGAGTTTAAAAAGAAAAACAAAATCAGAGTGGAAAAACATTTCTATCTTTAGCCATCAAGAGCAAGACTGTTCTAAGCAGCACCACACAGGAGTTTGCAATGGACATGTTAAGTTAGGGTTCGACTTGTTCCTAAAGATCTTCTTTAATTGTTTGTTCAGGGCCACAGTGGGATGCTACATGATTTATGGTGCTTGCCAGAGGCCTTTCTCCTTCTTCTTATGGGAGGTCCTTTCCCTAAAACAACTCACAGATAGCTGTGATAATTTTAAAGATTACTCCACCATTATTCACACTAAAAGTTCTTACCAGCTGAAGGTAGACGACTCTGCAAGCCAGGAAGCCTGCTTTCCACTGTGGGCTTCTTGGTAGTCTTTTCTTTGCTTTGGGTTGTCTGGTTCCACTGCAACATGCCATGATGACCAACACTGCACATATTTTGACTGGAGAGTCTCTCCACAGTACTCAACATAGTGGTGGTGACAAAAGACATCATGCAACCCTGATGAGATCTGATTCCCCTGATGTATATTTGGTGCTGGGGTAACTGTGCTGGAGTCCAAAATTCCCTTTTCTCATTTAACCAGGCCTGTGTGGACTGCAGCACATCACACAGCCTGAGAGGCAGATGCATATAGTCCAAAGGAGGCAGACACACATCCAACAGGAGCTTAAAAAAACGTTGAAGTCCTTCTCATTATAATCAGTAGGAGTTAAGGACCTGACCTGTGTGGATGATTTGAAAAGCTGAATGGTCCTCAGTTTGTATTTTTAGATGCCTGTGTACCTTGGAAAATCTACTTTGATGCTGCACAGTTCAGCCTTTCTGCTCAGATAGCCAGGATACATTTGACATGGACATTTGTATGAGACTCGCATGAAAGTGGATCCATTCTGTAAAGGTGGGCATTTGTGTCACTGGTGTCCACACATTTTACAGGCATTTCTCAGAAATTATCAATTCTATCTGAATAAAACACCACAAGTTATGGGCAGAGAGAAGTGAACACCATAAGCAAACCACTCCATCACGCCTAGTCTAACAATGGGACAGGCAGAGGAAGACAGCACATGCGGTGATGCTGCTGTTATTTACATAAGGCAATACCTTGTTTTTTCCATTATTTAAAACCTGTTTATCAGCTGAATAACATAAACCCTTACAGGCTATAACTGTGACAAGACCCTCAAGTCAGCTAGAGTTCCCCAAATTACTAACATACAAATCCGTTCTTCTGCATGTTAAAGTATTCCCCAGCCAACCAGGACCGGAAACAACAGAAATACCCTTTTCTCCCAATCTATATTTCCTTTTGAAAAAGCAGTTACTATTGGTAATCAGAGATTAGCCTGATGTTCAAAACACTTCACACTCAATACCAAAATGGCCTAGCTAACCAGTTTTATTACAAGCTAGTATTCTCAACTGTAAAAACATAAAACTGGCTACACCTGGAATGCACCAAAGGTCTGTTTAATCCAGTATATCTTCTCCAGCTGTGGCCAGTAGCAAATATTTAGAAAAAGAGTGTAAGAACAGGGCAAGTACAGAGTGACTGATGTGACCTCCCATGTGCCAGCAGCCTGCCGCCTTGGGATTTCCCAAACCAGGGAGTACACTGACAGCTAAGTAAACTGGGTGTAGTCCCGAACCTAATCTGTGTCTCTCTTTGGAGAAGCAGTTTGTATCAGGCACATTGCACCTCACCCTCCAGCTTGGCGAGTGACTGCAGCCTCTGCAAGTTCACCTGAGTGAGAACTTCAGAGGCCAGCAAATGCACAGAGGTGAGGGCAGGTCTCATATCCACACAGGTGAACAGCTATGGCCCACGCTGGGCTTTACACTGACGCATGTTCAGCAAACTGGCTTAAAGCTGTCTCTGGGGCTCTCTTAAACCTGATATTTTTGCATCAGAATCTGTCTCAGCGTTACCGATGAGGCAAAATTTAACAATGCAGATGTATATTTTATTTTCCAGGAGATTATTTCTGAGATGGCAAACGTTCGGTCCTTGGGATGGTGAGGTGTTCTTCATTCCCATGACAAGCAGCGGAATGAATATCCTGTCATAAATGGAAAGCAAATACTTTACTCAAAGAGCTTTAAATGTCATCGGTCTCTTAGAAAATGCATGTCAGTAGGTCTTGTGACTCTGAAAGCAGTGTGGCTGTTTAATGTAACTTTTGCCTCCACCTAGGCCCACTGGGTGCCTACGACTGAGAGCAGCTCTCTTTATACTGACAGCCTTGTTTCAGGTCAGGGAGGCTCTGACCTGCCTTTGATCTGAAAGCCTGATGCACTGGACAAATACTGCTGTTTCAGTTCTTCCACCTTTATCTTAGAGATCAAGTTTCCAGGAATCTGCTGCAGCTGAATTCCCATAATGAAATGGCACTGCCCTGGTGAGGCCACATCTGGAATATTGTGTCCAGTTCTGGGCCCTTCAGCTCAAGAGAGACAGGGAACTGCTTGAGAGAGTCCAGCGCAGAGCCACAAAGATGCTGAAGGGAGTGGAACATCTCCCTTATGAGGAAAGGCTGAAGGAGCTGGGTCTCTTCAGCTTGGAGGAGACTGAGGGGTGACCTCGTTAATGTTTATAAATATGTCAAGGGGGAGTGTCAGGAGGACGGAGCCAGGCTCTTCACATAGATGTCCAATGACAGGACAAGGGGCAATGGATACAAGCTGCAGCAGAGGAGGTTCCACAAAATCGTTAGGAAAATCTTTTCCACTGTGAGGGTGACAGAGCACTGGCACAGGCTGCCCAGGGAGGTTGTGGAGTCTCCTTCTCTGGAGACTTTCAAAACCCGCCTGGACACGTTCCTGTGTGACCTACTGTAGGTGTTCCTGCTCTGGCAGGGGGGCTGGACTAGATGATCTTTTGAGGTCCCTTCCAACTCCTGACATTCTGTGATTCCGTGATTCTGTGTGGCACATGAACGTCACCCACGTCAGGTGCTAACAACAGGCCTGCAAATCCCTCTCTCCCCTCTCAGCTTCAAAGCGCATTAAAGAGTAAATGCATGAGCATTGCTATGGCTGCATTTCTATCAGGTAGGTGCATGTGGTACATGGGAAGCTGGTGGCAGAAGAAAGAGCGGAACCAGTGTAGTACAGCTTCATGTAGGTGATGGCACCTTCCTTGCTGGCTGCCAGGTGTCTGGGAGAGGGGTACAGCTGGGAGCCTCTCACAGAGCCATGTGGAGCTGCCCATAACGGGTGTCTGCTGCACTCGTGAGACAGAATTACGCACATCTTGCCTCATGGCTTGCATAAAGCAAAGTGCTTTCTTGGTATTAATATCTGGATCTGGCACGATCCCTTTTGCAAGGTAGAAAGGCTCCCATTTCATCAGTGGGAGAAACCATGGGTTTGCCTGCATGGCTATGCTTTGGAAATCTAGTCTAAATTAACTTTGCAAGATAACAAAACTTAGAAAAAGTTAATTAACTCACATGAAAGCCCCACGTGGGCATTTTTAGGTTAGAGATATGTTTATTCTCTACAGTAATCTTCACCTCCAAAGCAAACTGAAGAATATTTAATTTAGCCCATCTAGGGCTACCTACTTGAAATTCATGCTTTTAGTTCACTTGGATGACTTTTTTCTCAGTTTTACTTTGTTAAAAAAGCCATTCAAAACTGAGAAGACAGGACTTCTTTAGGATCATTCGAAAGAAGTGCTGGGAGCAAAAGTAAGGGAAACCAGACATGCACAAGCCTTCAGGGAAGCAGCTTTTCTTGCCACGACTTTTCTATCAGCTTTGAAAATTTCTTCTGTGGATCTAGCCCTACTACACTCTTTTTTCTACCATATCTGACTTTGCAACAGGCACAAACAGCAGAGGCAAGACAAGAAGAGTGAGCTAGCAGGTGCCTTGTCTGGCTGCAAGCAACATGGTGTAGAACATTCATGAAAATGCCAGTCTTTCAAGAGGGCAAAGTCTGGGGATCATTTCTTCTGCCCTTCCAGCATAATAAAGACAGTATAATTTCATTCCATTACTTCTTCAGTCAGCCTCATAGCTTATCTTTGACTGAAGCATAAAGTCAGTTATTTGCTGCTATCAAATTGTTCCAGGCATTTTGTTGGATGCATGTTTTTCATTGAAACCAATTTTCCCTTTAGTAAACTACTTTTTAAAATAATCTTTTCTCTTCTGACATACATGCTTTTTGTGCAAATCCATAGTCATTACTTCCTTGGGTATGCAGCTTTGGTCTACAGCAGCTTAAAAAAGAAAGAGGGGAACACCCCATTCCTTTCCAGGGGTCTGAAATTATCACACCAGCATGAATGCAAATTTCTCCTTATCTCAAATACCTCTCTCTTATTGCAACTGCTATATCTACGTTCTTGAGGACACACAGTGGGTCTGTTTGTCTACCTCACCGTGTCAGCAAAGCAGCTGGAACAGAAACACCAAAGCCTGTGAGATTTACAGGGTGATCCCAGCCTCAGGCACTCTACAGGAGCCAAAAGGAGAACACTGTGGGAAGCTTCAAGGCAGTTACATCAGCTCTGATTTTACCCTTGTCTCTTCCCCTACACAAATGGCAGCATGAAGCTGGGCAGTGCAGAGATCCAAATACACATTGAAATAAAGCATAAAAATGAGCAAGACAGAAAAAATGGAGAATAGCCTCTACAGTGTATGTAATTCACTCACAAATATTTTAGTCTCATCAGACTAGACTTACTGTACTGTCTCAGCAGTCTGGGACCATTAGTAACATTCAGAATATTTATATAAGAGGTTTTCCAGTGCTGGATCTTAACAAAATACTAAGGACAAGAAGCACTATTTCTTACCTTTTCCTGAGGCTGAAACTGTGAGCGATGGGAAAAGTGACTTGACCTTGGTCACTCTGGACAGATGTTTACGAGTGAACTGAGGGAAACACCCAGAAATCAAATGATAGTTTTAGTATGTTTGCCACCCTGATTCATCGACCCATCTGGACAAAGCTCATGGGGTCCACAGCAGAGCTGGGCATAGTCATTAGGTAGTGATCTGTGGACAAGATCTTCTCTTGCAAAATTCATAGATACCCACCCATTCCACCTTCTCTATTGCCAGGATCCCTTGGGCCCAGACTGTTCCTCAGGCTGCCAGTTCTCTATCTGTAAAAAAAACATTGGAGTCATCCTTAACCTGTCAGGCACTTATGCCCAGACCTTTATTATAGCACTCTTACATGAAAGTGAATAAAACATAGCATATTCAGCTGAGCCTATGACAAATGCATTACATTTACCTCATTTTCTCATGTGCCACCGGAGAGAGTTGAAATTATTCTTTCTGAGCAAATGAGTTTTAGCTTTTCTCATTAGCTTTCCATAATCTTCAGTGCATAGATAGGGAGGAAAGGGCTTTCAACAATTTTGGCTGAAAGTAAAATGACTAAAGGTTAAAACTGAGAGCAGGAGGGAAACACCACCATTCCCGAGAAGTTTCCAGGCTCCTTCTACTAGTCTTGACTGTATGAAGAGTTAAAAAATTGCAAAAAATGTCAGAGCCAGAGAAATCCTTACCCAAGTAGTGGAATGGGCTGTTTGGGTCAGATGCTCTGACTCACAGAAGCTGATCTAGTGTGAATAACCAATTTATAAATGAAGCTCTTATCTGTACTGAACTGTCACTTTTAACCTTGGTTAAGTCAATTTAAATCATTCCAGTGAGTTAACTTTATGGTGACGCTAGACCTGTGAAATCCCACATGGTCTAAGGCAAATATAGGGTTATATTACATCGCATGGGGCATCCTGCATCCATGATTGCATGTGTCATCTGACCTGAAGGCCCATCCACTCTCCTCCAAACCACTGAACCTTCCACTGCACCATGCCCTTTATGCAGGAGTTGAAATAAGCAGGGGTGAATGCAGTCTTGAGCACACGGCTGCAGCATCCGAAATTAGAGGCAGGTCAGAAGCCTCTCACACGTTCTCCTCAAACCTAGATATTGCAGTAGAGGCATACCAATCCTAGGAGTTGCACCGAGGTCATTAGACTACTACCTAGATTGAGTAGCTGCCAGCACCACTCAGCTTGAGTCATAGCCAAGCTGGACTGTATAGCCTATCATCTGTGCATTGCATGATCTACCCGAAAACAGGGCTTGCAAGTACAGCAGAGGAAGACACAACTAAGAGCACCAAAGGAACACATCCCTCAAAAGGAAATCAGTTAGCGAGGCAATTTTTTATTTTTTTTTCACTGACAGAACTGTGCTGACACCAGGGCTTTCACAAGTTCTGGTTTTTTCACACTCCTATCCAGCCAAATGCTCTGAGCCAGATGATCCTTTTTTGCTTCTATGAGAGCAATCAAATATATACGATTGATCACATGCAGCAAATATTGCAGCATACAGTAGCCTATGGCTGAACGGAGCAGAACACACCTCATTTTGGGCTGTTTTCAGGGAAGTGGGAGGCGTGTTTGCTTGTGCAAAACCCGGGGCGTTGGGCAGGGCTTTGAGAAGTTGAAGTGAAGGTCATCCTTACGCAGCTCCACACAGCATCACCTGCCTTGCCCTGCTCTGCAGCTGTGGGACACTGGCTTAGAGGACTTTGGTCATGACCAAGGCACACACATGAGGTGCACAAAGAGTGGGTGAGAAGTGGGGAAAGGAGAGGACCTGTTTAGGGCTGTCAGCGAGGCACCCCTTCTGCACAGAGGCACACACAGCAAGCAAGTCCCCAGACTTGCTGTTTGTCATACCATGTATGAAGGAGAAAACGAGACTTAAAGAGGATGGTGCTACTTGTAGTGTGCATCCAGTGGCAGATGAGCTGTAATTCTTTGTCTGTACAATGATAGAAATCACGGGTGGTGTTTTTAAAGATATTTTCTATACTGGAGCTAAGAATGGCAGGTTTCACAATGAAGCTGTTGTTCAATTAAATGTGAATCAGTCCATTTGCAGACCTGACTGAGACAGGGAAGTAATAAAACAAAGACACTAAAACTTATCAGTAATTCTTACCATTTCTTAATGATGTTTCTAATCTATGCCTTTGACCCTTTGGTAATTCTGCTTAATTCTCTGCAGCTGTAACATTTAGAATGTAACTGAAAATTTTACGCCAGTTCCTAGCTTATCATATTTAGTTTATGACAGCCCAAGACAAAGGCCGATATATCATAAAACAAAAGTCCAACTCCATATTTAGACTTCTGGGTAAATGGCTTAAATTTCAAATCAGCAGAATTCATAATCTCTCTTGCTGCTTTTAATAGAAATTCAAGGGTTCCTGAAAAATCAAGTCTTTTATCAGACTGTCAGATAATGGTCTTGGGAATATAGCTTTTTATGCAAATCAGTGGCACAGGCCTTCAGTGAACATCATCTCACTAGTAAATTATTGAGCAAGAAGACTTCTTAGTATAGGAAGGGACTTCATGAGGATATTTGTGCTTTTTCTTTAAAATCACTTGAGGGACATCTTTGCATTCTGTTAGGCTGGTTTAGCCCCAGAGACTGGATCACTGAAGACTTCTATTGACCTGGGTACTGGTCAGCACAAAGAAGGGGTGAGCTGCCTTTCTGGCATCACTCTTGCAGCAAAGTCCTTCTTTCTTACTCTGGGTTATAGGCTGGTAAGCACCACAGCCTTGACACACACCATGTCCACAGCAGTAATACCTCCCTGGTAAAACTCACTAGTGCTGGAAAGGTGTTTGTAATAAGCTGTGGTGGAAAGACGTGCTCTTCTCACTACACCTGCTCCCTGAGTGATCATGGTCACACTCATATATTGGGGCTTTCCATTGGCAAAACCTCTCACTTCCAAGAAGAGGGAAGAGTTAAATCAACGGCAGACCTATTTAGGTTATCGTAATGGAATTTAAAAGTCAGAGTTGTATTGGTATGGATGTACTTAAGTGAAAAACAACCTCCCTTTGGCATATTCACGTAACCAGAACAGTTGCACAGGCATGCAACTCTAGATCAGACTCTAGCCTGAAAAGTTTCTTGGTGACTGAAGAAAGACTTCCGTGCAGGCTGGTCATGTGGCAGGATTATGCAGAAGAAATGACATAAAATGAAGTTACAAGGTGGCAGATTCAAAGCTAACAAAAAGAAACGCTTTATCAAATGCATAGTTAAATACTGCTAACAGTGCTGTGAATCCAAAAATAGATTTCCAAAAAATGATTTGACAAAGTCATGGACAGATCTAATAAGCGCTATTAAACAGCAAGATTTTAGTAAGCTTTTAGGAACCCACAGCCTGGCAAATACACCAGAGAATTACCACTACGTGCTTGCCTTTCTCATACAGTTTTCTCTAAACATCTGCTACCAACTACCAATGAAGAGAGGATACTAGACTAGACAGACATTTAGAATGATCCAGTATGGCCATTTTTTATTTAAAGCTTTCTATGTTGATGCTAATTTACCTTAATGACGAAGGTTGTTAACCACAGTCGTTCACCAACTGCTTCATAAGCAGCTGAGCCATCCCTGCAGCCCAGGAAACCTCTTCAAGAGACAAGCCTTACATCGATGGGGAAATAATCATGTCATGTTCCCCCCGGGTTAATTTATCCAGCTATTGCCTACAAGAAGGTAGAACTTCTCAGGCACTTAGTTCATCTGGTGCAGACATACCCTAAGGGGTTTGCCCAGCTCAGACACAAAGGATTGTGCTGGCATAGGTATTGATTCCAGGTCTCCCAAGTGCTTTGCCAGCGCCCAAACACCTCATCTGTTGTGCTTTTCAACTCAGGAGACAAGTGCAGGATGGGGAGGAGGTGGTAAAACAGGCAAGAAATATTACTTTCACAATTGGCTAAAAGGATGTGGCAAACTTTTATAGGTCAGCACATCATACCCCACTAAATCTGACAGTGCACACCTCACTTGGGCAGCCCTTCTTCATTGGGGTGAGCAGTCCTCTCTGCACCGAAAACCAAACAGCCCTGGGAATCCTGCTGCAGCAGTGGTTATTACTGCTAGTATACATGAGGTCAAACTCTGTTTTAGCAAGGAATTTGTCCTCTGAGCTGTAACATGGATTGGACTTGCATACACAGGTAAGGCAAAAACATGCAGTAACACGGTTAGCAGGGAACTGCGCTGTAACATGACCCCTTGGCATAGAGATCTGCCTGCGCAAATGCCACTCCGGGCGTGACGGAGGGAAAGTAGTTTCTAATACTGCTGCGTTATGCTACTGCTCTCAACCGTAACAGATCCCAGACCCCTGTGATTCTTCAGTGTTTTGCCTGAACTACTGCCCCTTCTTACTATGTGCTGCCAGCCTCTGGCTCCTTGACTATGTACTATGTCCCGTCTTCATGGGCAGGAAACCACTGAGGTAACTCCCCAAGGAATGCCAATGGGAAACCCAGGTTTAATTCCTGGTTCTGCCCCAGGATTACTAATCATTGCTTAGGAATCTGAAGAGGTGACATCTCTGTGCCTCCACTTCTCTTCTGTTAAAGCGGGGCTTGCAGCAGAATTTAACCCTTTAGGACTGTGAGGAGAATGCAGAGATGTGAGGGAAGCTGTGAGGTCCTCACATTTGGTGGTACCAGAGACTATCACAGCACAAGAGGCAGGTGAGCCCCGTGGATGATGCCCCATGGGCAGAACTGGGATAAGATTTTCCCCTTATGTACAGGGCAGGTGGCTGCAGCTGAAGTTCACCCTGCCTCTGGAAGGCCTCCTGTGTCAAGACTTTGTCTCTTCCACCCAGCTCAAGCTTTGCCTTACGAGGGCAGCGGAACAGATGGCTGACCTGTGTAGCCTTGGGCCAACTGGTCAGGACCTCAGCTAGCAGGGGACTCTTTGCACCAGCATCACAAGCATCTTGGCCTGGCACAGCTACAGAGCCCAACACCAGAATCTCCCAACTCCACGCCATTGCTGGGAAGGCTCGCAGTTTTTTAAGTCTTCCTGAATAAACATACAACTCCATGTTCCAGAACAGCTTGTTCTACCTCAAGCCATGTGTTTGTTTTATCTAGTAGTGGGCTTTGGGGAAGCTACTCTACTTTATCACCAGCTGCAGCAGGGCTGAACTGTTTCCTGCCATTGATTAAGGAAATAAAAGTCACCAAGCACAGATTTTTCTTCTTTGCGTGAAGCTCTTCCCCTCTGCACGCTCTCCACTGATTGTATTACTTTGCCAAGCCTTGTTAAGGCTTCTCCATTGTTCTTCGTGTGCTGCCAATCAATCACGGTTGCCTGTACACACTGGCAAGCTTTGCAAAGACGAATATGCAATTGAGATCCTTAATTAACGCCATGTAACATTCAGATTTATTCACTGGGGAAGGCACATGTGAAAGAAAACAGGCAAGAAACCTAGCAGAATGAGGGGAGGGGGATGGACCCCTTCCAAGGATTTTATCAGCAGAAAGATCTAATTAAGCTACAATAATATGCAAGCTCACTTAAAAAGAAAATGAACATCAAGAGAAGCTCACAACTAGCTGTCTTCTCTTTGTGAGTTAAATGTATTAGCTCCAGAGGCAGAAAAGAAAGAGAAAAATAAGCTTAGGATTTGGGTATCTTAAAACAAGTGAAATCTACACCCACTGGTGTAAAACTGCAAATCTTCCACTTCATTTGCATCACAGGGGCAGGTCTATTCACTAAAGGGAAATGTCCCTCTATTTGCCAGTTTAAAACCGAGACTTTGCTGCCTGTCGTTGACAAACCTAGTCTTACCCTTCCACCCTCTCTCCAGCCTAGCCAGCCCAGCCCAGGCTTCCTCCTCCAGCTTTGCTGCCAGGGGTGTGTTTGAGGGGCAGCACTGAAGGCAAGGTGACCGACCGGTAGGCTGGATTTGGGATTGAGGGAAGACAATGTCATATTGTTCATAGAGACCTCATGGGGGTTGGGGGAACATGCGGAAATGCGTTACACCATCGTTTCAGAAGAGAAGAAACAGGCTTTACATAGTGATTTCAAATATGTCTAGGGGAGTTAATGATCTTCGCAGTGAGCTGGACACCCAGTTCCTCTAGGGTATGTCTACACTAAAGGGAGTTTTCCAGCATATATATATTGTTAGAGCCATGACAAAAATATCTCAGTAATAGAGATGCCATTCATACCACTGAAGGAGTTATTTTCTCAGCTACCTAAATAGACTAAGCTGTATAATTTTAATTTTTTTTTTTTTGCAAGCATAATTGAAATTATGTTAGGGGCAGCGCTGATGGAGGTTTGCTGTGTATTCTCCTGCAGACTCCCAACTAGACAGCAAAAATTTTCAATGCAGAATAATCACAAGATCATAGAATGTTTGGGGCTGGAAGGGACCTCTGGAGATCATCTAGTCCAACCCACCAGCCAGAGCAGGATCACCTCAAGTAGATCACACAGGACAGCATCCAGGTGAGTTTTGAGTATCTCCAGAGGCTCCAGCACCTCTCCAGGCAGGCTGTTCCAGTGCTCAGCCACCCTCAAAGTGACGAAGTTCCTCCTCATGTTTACATGGAACTTCTTACATTCAAGTTTGTACCCATTACCTCTTGTCCTGTCACTGGGGACCACTGAAGACCATATGCACATTATCAGTATCACCATTACCCTTTAGCAAAGGAAAAAGAAACACAGGGAAAAATATTCACTCCAGTGTGAGAAGTCACAGAGCTCTGCTGAGGCGCCAACAGCAGTATCTCAAATTTTCCGACCTTTTATTTAACTTTTCCATTTAGTGGTCTGTCCTCAGCACTCAGGACTTTGAGGATGCCAGTGGTTCCTTTATGGTTGGGAAGTTCTACCCTTGTCTAAGAATTAACAGAAAGAAGTTTATAGAAATCGTCAAGAAATCATGATCCAATCTGCAAAGTCTGAAGGACAATGGAGAAGCTGAGCAGCCTTCAGAGCACAAACCAACACAACATGCCTGGACTCCCCAGCAGTGACTCGTCAGCAATGCATAAATTTATTCCCATGGAGATACAGGGTTGCTGGAATCCAGATGAAGACCCAGATCAAAGAGCTTTCCCTCACTCCTGTGGCTGTCTATTAAACAGGTATGTAAAATATTACACTATTATAGATGGAATTGCTCAAATGCTTCTTTTTCCCTGTTCTTTAGCTGAAGGGTGGAAAGGAATCAAGATTAGTTTTGCCTAAATGTAGAGCAAACGCAAGGATCTAGTTTTTCAGCAGACCAACTGTTTTTCGAAAGGGAGTGACCAAGCAAGCATAGAAAATATGATAAGACTGAGAAGAACAAAACAGGTGAAAGGCTATCATTCCTTGCTCTTAGAGACTCCATTTGAACCTTCTCAGGTCTGGCTGAGACTTAACCACTCCTTTGACAACTCTCCAGCCCATTCATGTGGGCAATGCACTGAGAACTCAACAGCAAAGCAGGGAGCGAGAATTCCCAAATGCCTGCGTTGAGAGGGTCAGGAGACATTCTCTAACTGCAAACATGATCTATCAGTCACAGTATGCTCTAGTGGAAGACAGTGAGAGTGGGCTGGGCAATACCCATCAGAACATAGACAAAAATTAGATTAAAAATTTGGAAAAGTGAAGGTCATTGTTTTCAGAACGGGAGAAAGTGGCCACTAAAGCCAATCAGGTTTTGAATACAAGGATGAGCACTCCAGGTGCTGGAAGACTTTTAAATACAAAATTAATAAGGGATGAGCAGGATAATGATACTTCATATGCACAAGTATAAGGCCTGTGTTACTCTTTTAAAAAAGGGCAAATAGCTTACAAAGAAAATGAGCAGCGACAAAATAAGATCTGGATTCATAACTGACACACCAATAAAAATAAGCAGTTTTATTTGGGAGAAATGATTTAAAATTTCTTCAGTTTTTAATTGTGATTTCCCAGGCATTTCTAATTGGTCATATTTCAGTTGCAATGTAGTCTCTAGTCTTCTATTTAAGTAATTTTGTTTTGGTGAAGAGAAAAAAACATGGTCTGGGAACAGACTGCAACCTCCTCCAGTCAAATTCACAAATGTAATTCTAGGCTTTTATCTCCTGCTGCAGTCTGCTGCTGAAAAAAATTATTATTATATATGTGATTATTAAGATAATAATAAAATACGACATATTGTTTGGCTTTATTACAACAACTACCTCCACTCTGATTGGCAAAAACCATCTTTGACTACATCACATTTTTGTCAGCTCTCTGACTGGCAAAACATGTCTTTGTCATGAGTGGCATACTAGGATACTTTATCCTGGGTTTTACCCATATACTCAGGAATGTTTGACATGACTATAAATAATTCAGTGCTGACACATAGTTTTTCAAAGATTTAGTCTCAGTTATAATGCATGATAAAGCCAAGCACCTAGTAGGAAGGAGACAGTATGAGAACCATGCTCTAACCATTTTCTTTACCTGAGTGACTAAACAATGAAGACGGCACTTCTGAGACCATGTCTTTGTGGGAAAATGCAGCCAGCTGAAAAGCTGGAACAGGCAGAGCCGGTGGAAAATCCCCAGCGCAGCACCCAGCCCCTGATGGGCGAGCCAGCAGCAAACAGTTAACACATTCCTGGCCCAAGTAGATTTCCTTTCCACAAGTCCTAGCATGTGGAGGGCAGGATGGTCTGAGACAAGGTCCTTATAGGGCACATCTCTCACTGGAATGCATTGCAGAAAATGGGTTAAAGAATACAGTCTGTGGTAAGAGAAGCGGGAAGTTTGCCTGCTCCTGGGATACAAGTAGCATGCGAAAAAGCCCAAGGAAGAGAAGCACAAAGGGAGATTTCTTACTCTTGTCCACAGCATCTGGGCCTCGAGACAAAAAGAACTCAAAAAAGAAAAGAAAATAATCCAGCCTGGCTTCAACCTTCAAGCCTGGCAGTGGTGAAGACCAACTCTCAGCTCAAGGCTTAGGATCTGGCATTGCTGTTTGTTCCAGGAAGGCTTCCTTGACTTATGACCTCCAGAGCAGGAATCTCCTGCTGTGATCTTGACTGCTAGAAGACAGGGGCGAACTGTTCTTGCCTGATGCCATTTTCATCATTCATGCCAGTCCTCCGAGCAGAAGGAACAGAAAAAGCTGTTAAGGCCAGGACCACTGCATATCTCTGTCCTCCTGCATGACATTTAGGCAAAATCCCTGACAGCCACACAGAAATGCCTCAGTGGTGAAGTGTGTTACTGCATTTACAGCAACATCAACTTTCCTTCTGCAGTTCAAGGAGAAAATGCTGTAAAACAGGACTTCCCCCATGGCTTTTTCCATTGCCCTTAAGGGCAACTTGGGACAGTAGAAGAGAGTGAACCGTGAGAGTCATTTTTCTGCAAGGACACTTTCTCCTGCAAACCAGCCTTTAGGACCCGCTCGTGCCCAGGGCGGTGCCATGTGCTGACCCCGTGCACACTTGGCTGGAGGCTGATGTAAAGTACCTCGGTCCCTCCGCTCGGCCTTGGTGAGGTACGTAACACGCGAGAGCTGTGCTGCTGCTGCTCCTGCCACTGCTGCTGCTCGGCTGGCCACCCAGGCTGACCCGCAGCTGGACCCAGTGCCGGTATGTATTCTTTCCTGCTCGCTCCGATGCCCCTCTTGCTTTCCACTGCCCGTGTGCCAGCACGAGGCCCTTCATCAGTGGAAACTTGTGCTCCCTCGCCTACGCGGCCAAGGCTTGCTCCGCAAAGAGCCCAAAGGAGGTGCAGGGTGCTGGTACCCTGCTGCTGCCGTGCCCCGAGGAGGCACTGGAGGAGCAGCCCAGGGGCTGGAGCAGTGCTGTCTGGCACCTGCTCTGTCTGGTATGCTGACCAAACCAGTTACACCAGAATCACTGTCCTCCCAGCCCCCACACCAAGCTGACCTGGACCCGGGGAGGCCTCCAGACAGACAGGGGTGGGGATGGGACCTGTGGAGCTGCTATGGCTCCTTCTTGGGTGCTAGCCAAGAAGGAAAGCCATGTGGCACTTCAACCAACATGGTTTAGAGCCAGCCATTGCAGCCACTTGCTAACATTGCAGGTTAAAGTTGCAGCATAAGCAGGGCTGTACTATAAGTACCAGTACGCAGCATAAAGTAAGGGCCATCTAAAGAAACAAATGTGAAGATCTCCATAGGGCCGTAGCTATCTTTACGACTCCCACTTTCCAAGACAAACACTGTTTTCTCTCACTGCTCATAACAGCCTTTTGACATCTTTCAGCCTTGGAGACCTTTCCAGTAAAAATTCCCATTTCTTGCAGCTAGTTCCCTTAGAGCTTCTCTAGCAAAGACAAAAGCTTTGACCCTTCCTTTTCTTCACACATCCATCCTGTAGTCTGGGATCACACACTGATCTTGTTTTTCCTGTCCGTTTCTTTTGCTACCTCCCTGCCTCATCATCTCCTCTCATTTTCCCCTTCTACTGCTCTTTTCCTGGTTCCAGGGCAGGCAGAGACTCTCTGAGGCTGCAACAAATGTGTGGGAAGAAGGTCAAGAGAGAGAGGAGACATGAAGCCTGACTTACTAGGCTGATGACCAGGCATTTTTTCCAAGGCACACTTTTCTTAGGACTGACACAGTAGGCTGGTGGAAAACAAATGGCTTTTCAGAGAGTTACCACCAGTGTTTCACCAAAGGTGACAAGAAGCATGCACAACTAGGCCAGGCCAGCTGTGTGGCTCCAAGCTCTCTTGTACATCCCAGCACTCCTCCACTCCGCTGCAAGCCACACACTGGCTCCTCAGGTTGGAAGACATCTGGTTTATAACAAGGAGTGGACTTTTCCTATCAGTTATTGAGTTTTCCTCCTCTTCCTGCTTTTCCTCCTCATCCTCAGGAAAGAAAATATATTATCCTCTACTTGTGCTTACATGCGACTAGAGACTGTCTTTCATGACAAACTGTTGCTTGGGTCAGAGCTCCTGTGTAGATGTTGAGCAGATGCTTGATGTGAAGGGAAGAGCATCAATGAAGTAACACCTTATGCCAGGCACACACTCCCTCTCATAACTGGCATATTAAAGTCACTACCATGCTTATCCCTCTCCCCCCCCCATTTCAACTGTATTTATAAAGAGATAATCATCCTCTGTCTGTGAATGACACAAAATGCCAATATCCTTTGCTCATCCTTGCAACACATGTGGCAACACTGCTTTGACAACGCGTCTGCCTTGGCCTGCAGCTCACCTAGTATCGGCTGTTGTGCAAGTACATCCTGGAAACCCCACAATGTTTTTCCTGTGAAGCTGGCAGTGGCCGAAATTGGGTTGGGTTCTGAACGCAGATGCCAGCTTTGGTGGGCAGGGTGTGAGCAGCTGCCCAAGCCAGTGCAGCTCTGATGCTTGGCCTTTCCTTCACCACTGATCACCACTGATCCGTACTGCTGCAGCATCCCAAGCTCTCTGGGCAAAGGCTCTGGGCAGCCAGGCGAGCAGTGCACACATCGGCATGGAGGTCTCAGTTTCAGCAAGCTTATGCATGACGGTATTTGGGTTACAGCGAGCTGGGAGATAAAACCCCACTTGCTGCCTGGGAATTTCATCCAGCCTTTGCTGCTGGAATTACTGGCATGTCTGGGAGAGTGCTGGCTGCTTGCAAGACAGACCTGCAAGCAGACAAAATGTGCTCCAAGCCCTAACTTGTTGCAACACTTTCAGGCTTATAACCTAAATCTGTGGATGTGCACTGTGAAAACCTGGAAGTGCTAAGGGGTGAGAAATCAAACTGCATGTGAGTGCCTGGGTGGCTCCTGTGTGCCCTAACAACCTCTTCACCTCCCTGCGCTACTCCCTTTGACCTTGACTTTGTCGAGAAGGCTGCCAGCTTAAATCAAGCGCAGGCTAGCAGTGCTTAGCTGTCAAATTCCACTGGGTGACTGCTGGCAGGGTGAGCAGAATGAGTTTTAGGCCTCAGTGGTTTCACATCTCACTCGCAATGGGCCTGAATTAGCTGTTTGGTTATGGGGCTGAGCTCTGAATGGGGAACTGAAACTGTTCTAACCTGAGAGAAAGAGCAAGGATTTGGGAGGCTCTGGCATAACTGCTTGCCTTACCACAAACCTGTCACATTACAGGCCCAAGTCACACCACTTTTAGTCCCCCTTGCTTCTCTGAAATTGGGGTGGGAACTGTTCCAGCATCGTACTAGGGGCTGGTACTCTGAAGCCTGTTTGAAGTTTTGCAGTTCACAGAATCGCAGAATCACAGAATGTCAGGGGTTGGAAGGCACCTCAGAAGATCGTCTAGTCCAGCCCTCCTGCCAGAGCAGGATCACCTGCAGTAGGTCACACAGGAACGCGTCCAGGTAGGTTTTCAAAGTCTCCAGAGAAGGAGACTCCACAACCTCCCTGGGCAGCCTGTGCCAGTGCTCTGTCACCCTCACAGGGAAAAAGTTTTTCTACTATTTTTGTCGAACCTCCTATGCTCCAGCTTGCATCTATTTGCCCTTGCTCTATCATTGGACATCACTGAGAAGAGCCTGGCTCTGTCCTCCTGACACTCACCCTTTACAGATTTATAAACATTAATGAGGTCACACCTCAGCTGCCTCTTCTCCAAGAATTATAGGTGACACGCACTCCAGAAAGGTCCAGAAGAAAGAACTGGCTAGCAGTGACACCTGCCCCTTTCCTGCAGGACTTCACCTGCACTCCCATGGGTCCAAGGTCCCAGTCCACCCAGAGCAAAGGAAGGACAGGGACGTTTGCTCCAGTCCTGCCTGTCTTCTGTACGCTGTGGGTAACACTAAGCTTCAGGCTCCAGGGCTGTGAACAAGTTACTCTCATCAATGTTAAATTTGCTTTAAAAGCAGCAGCATCTTTTTTCTTTTTTTTTTTTCTCACCTCCTCCCTCCCCACAAGTGCATCAAGTGCCTTTCAGGTAACAGGCCATACCCAAGGATTCCTCAAGATGTTAACACAGGAAATCTTGGGTTAGAGAAGGCTGCTGTTGTTAGGACAACACATATCATAAATGCTTCCATTGCTGCATACTCCCTGCCTGGTCCCAACCACTCTCCTTATGCTTCACGGCCTCTCTCCCACTTGACAGGCTGCAAATGAGGTCAAATGCTCTGGAAATGATTCACAGCACCTTTTTTTTGTGTATAATAAAAAGCCCCAAATGAAAACATTTCTCAAGTCAGCACTGTGTGAGCAAAGATGCCTAGGCTGCATTGTTGAATTAAAGGTGGTGTTGATCAAACTGCTCCAGTTGGCTGACTCTGCACGGACAAAACATGTTGATGAAGTCTGTGAGCCATTCATCTCTGCAAGGACCAAGATACCATGCCCTCCTCTCACACACCTGAATGACAGATTTGCTTAATGATAACTCATGACTTGTATTTGCACAGTGTGTTCATTCCATAGCAGCTTTCTAGCTGCACATGGCAAGGCTACACGTCTGGCCCTGTTCTACTGTCTGGTGAAGGAGAAGGCTGTATATAACCTATCGGATAAGCAACTAGAGGGCATGGAAGAACTGAGGGAAGGGAAACTAGATCATAACATGTGGGACTTGGCAAGGCCACAAGGTTAACACTCTGCAAAGAAAAAAAATCCATTCGATTAGAACCAGTACACAAAACATGCAGAACTCATGATTACACATCTCACTGAGATATATCTGGTAGCATAGATTTTTCTAGCACTGTGGGGGCCTATCCCGCTTCAGATATAAGATTGCCACCTACTGACCAATCATCCCTACTTTGGGAAATACCCTAGATCCTTACCCTCCCTTCTGAGACTCTCCATTCTCCTCCCATTATCAGCAAGAGTCCACTTCATTTAGTTTGCGATATCTGATCAGATTGCAACCAGAGGTCATATAACTGTACAGGCCATTAAGCACCAGTTCACTTGGCCAGAAGCAAATGGCTCCATTACTCATGCAGCTTACCTTAAGCACCAGGATATTATCAGAGCAAGGTACTGAAGGCAATAAAAATGCAATCTGCCCAAGACATGGTTCTTGCTGGGGAGATCTGGCTGTGGAAAGTATTTCCAGATGCTTCCTGATCTGTGCTGCTTAATGTAAAATGGGAACACATTGCAAGCAGCTAGATTTACATGTCTGGGACTAGAATATCTGTACACATGTTGTTGGTTTGTGGTGCCCTGCCTTTACCTGCCAAATGCAGAGAGTAGGCTTTTAAGTGACTTCTCATCCAAATGCATGTGAAAAAGTATCTCTGTTTGAAACTTCTCACTTGTAGCACAGCTCTGTTTGTACTGGAAAACCCAGCTATCACCACCCAACAAACCAGAAGAGTGATCTTGGAGAGATTCTTCTCAGCAAATGTCCAAAAATAGCAGATATTGCAAGAGGGTAGAAGGTCACGTAACACCCATGATACAACACTCTTCTGAGTCCTGTTCGTTACTCAGGACAAGCTGGCCACTCCTTTTTTGCTGCTTGCTAGGCAGTTTCTAATTCACATAATCTTTCTTTAGCTCATGTTTCGCTGAGTATCTCATGCATATTTTTTGAAGCTCAGTTTTCCTTCACAGAGCTGGGGTAGCCACACTGGGCTAAAATCTGTGCGTTTCCAAGTTTTCTCTCTCGTTTCAGTCACAGCCTCTGCCTCTAACTCAGACTGGTGTTTCTGATAGGAGGCCAGAGAGGCAGGAAACAAGAATAAATAGCATCACACCCTCCTCACGTGGGTTGTGGTACAGAGCTGAAACAGAAGATGAGGAAGAGCCTGGGCCAGCAAGGGAGGGGGTTCAGCTGAAACTAACCCACATTTTGAGGATTCCTCCTCTTTAATGGGGCACTGAAACAGGGGCATTACCAGCCTCTCCTTCTCTCATACTGGGACCCAACTGTCTATTACTAGTTCTTAACTATTAGAAGCATGAGCTGTCGGTCTTAACCTCCCAGAGCTGGCGACAAAGCTGCCCTGAGAGGCAATTAAGGCTGTCGGGCAAGATGAGGGCAGGTTAGCATGGTAAAGGTCATTGACACGGGGCACCCGTCCCTGACTGAGGGCGATGCTGTGTTTGCTGCTCTCGGGGAAGCGGCATTAAGGGGGAAGTCAAGCACAGGCAACTTTGAAAGGGTAGTGCTTTGAAACGGTGGCAGAAAGCTAAATAGCTTTACCGGCAAGGAGGGATAAAGAGTTTAAGGATTTTGACAACAAACAACCGATCCTCTGACCTGATTCAAAACCTCGTCTGGTGAGAACGGATGGTGACTCAGCCTCGGAGGACTGATTAGTACCCTGCATGCCAGGATATGCTGGCCTCGATTTGGTTCTTTGAAGATACCTGTGTGATGAAGAACTCCTTATACCTGGCACATATTGAGAGCTTTAGGAGGCCACTAGGCTAAAACTGAGTCAGCTACTTACTATTTCAGTCAATATCTTTCAGTCAGAAAGGCCTGATGGTATCCCAACCACAGGTTCCTTGGTATCCCAACAGAGGCAAGCTGGGATGAGAAGTCACACACATAGAGTTTTGTGAAGCTCCTCTCAGAAAGGTTCCATGTACATGTGGATGCCCTCAGAACATTATCAAATGTTTTTCTTAGATGCCTGCAACTTAGTTCCTTCACTCCTCAGAGTGATGCAGCTTTTAATAAAATACTTTCCTGCCTCACTTGTTGCACAGTTTCAAATCTTATTCTTTGCCTCCACCAAACAAGGCAGAGCTACAGGGGCAATGTTGTAACTAGCAAACCTCAGTACTGCATTTTCAGTTTATTTTCTCAGATAGTAATAATAAGCCACACCAGTAAAAAGCCTCCTGTTGCTACTTTTGCCCTTATTGCTGCATTTACATTAAAGTTTGTGCTGATTACAGTTTACTGGTGGGAGGAGAGGTATTTTCTGCATTCATAATAGCTCTATAATTTCCTAGTATGAGATAAGGCTAGATCATGTCATTGATCTCTGTAACGCAGGACATCCCAGGGCAGACGGGATGTTGAAAAAGGCAGGCTGCCCATTCTGGATGAGAGGCAGAGCCTCACAGAAGAAATAAGAGCAAATGCGCACACAGGACTGAATCCACACCAAGAGATCACTTTCTTGTTTTCAGCAGAGATGTTGTGGTGGACATGAGCTCTAGTATGAGGCAGGAACAGCTCTTTTTAACTGTACGTGTTTGTTAAGATCTCTTTGATTAAAAAGATAAAATAAACTGCTGGAAGGAAATCAAGTCTCAGTTACTTTCTCTAAGAATTCAGAGATCTCCTGATCAACATCTCGAGTCCACCAAGAAAAACTTCCAGGAAACAGACTCAGTGTTTGTGATAGCTCTAAAAATAGGAAATAATTTTCAAACACCTCAACATTTTTCATGTCCTAATGTGACAAAACAAGAGGAAATTTCTCCTTGCTTCCAGATCACAATTCTGTCTGAAAAGGGGAATGGAATAAGGAGAGGAAAACAAAATACAGTACAGTGGGAAATGCTGAATGTAATATTTACCTGTCTTCCTACATATTTTTTCTTTCAATACTCTTTGCCATTTAGTCCTCTTTCTGCTAGCTACCTTTCTGCCTGAGTTCATGCATAGAAGAACTTGACCCTTGATTTAGGAGCAATAACTGTAGTATATTCTAGTTTTGCCGAGGCCCGCCTGCGGAAGAGAAAAAAAGAAATGGAACAGTGTGTCATTCTGCACCTTCACCTCATTCTTCTTGGGCTTTTGCTATCTCAGCCTGGTGCACCTCACAGTTTGGATAACACTGCTTGGCAGTCCAGTGTGGCCATGAGCCTGGCATGTGCTCTCGAAGGGATTTTCCCTCTGCTCTCATGTGGGAATCTGGGTGCCTCTTGGTTTACATAACTCTGATAAACATCTAGGGTTTAAAATTCCTGATACCTCAATTTGTTATGGAACTAAACCACACACTTGTTGGATAAGGATGCTGTTTGCAGCTTACACCGCTTGTTGAGTCAGAGGGAGGAGGAAGAGAGGAGAGGCTGGGTTAACGTGTACAGTTCTCTGTCCCAATTCTTTTGATAATGGGCAGCTGATTGCGTCCTTCCTGAAGTACATGGAAAACACCAGGAAGACTGCTTTCTGCCCGCCCAGCTGAGGTTCTCTGCATGACTGCACGCAGGGGAGGGCACGTTTCAGAGAAATATTTTTAGTGCTGGGAGGCTGACAGACCTGGAGAGGGAAGGCACCCCTTCAGAATCTGAGCTGGGCAAGCATGTACTATCCATCCACCCCATCCCTCTGCCAAAGCGCTTCTGACCTAAAAGGGAGGTATGTGAGCTGCTTGCCCACCTTCCCAGGCTCCCCCTTCTGCGATGCCTCTCTACATCACTGCTACTTTTTGGGACACACATACCTGCCTGGCAGGAACCTAGACTGGCCCAGCTAAGCAGGAGGTGTCCCCATGCCCCCAGGCAGCCACCTTTGCTGTCCCTGGCCAGCTCGTGCAAGGATCACACCAGAAACCCAGCTCTGGGACTAGCATCCACCTCTCACAAGAGAACAGTCATGTTTTTTAATATGGTTTCTATTGGCCAGGAGATTAAGGATGTAGTGGAGACTCATGGCATTTTTCCTCTGGGATCTAATTAGGAAAGAAGAGAAATGAATGTGTATTTATTAACGCTTCCATATCCAAAATAAGACATAAGCAAGGCCCCAGCAAAGCAAGGCAAAGGCTTGTGTAGCCATTGCCCTGGCTCTGACAGTGGCTATTACCACATGTCCAGGGAGGTGGTAAGACATAGAAAAATACACACTGATAATTGTTGAAGGGACCCAGTCAGCCTCCAGTGCTACCCTGTGCCAGTGGCAGTGTGCCAGTGGCAGTGTGTCAGTAATGATAAATGGATGATACATATTACAAAAATCTGCATACTTTTGTACAGGAAAGTTTTGCAATATTTTCCTTAAAGCTGCAGTTCCTGGTATCAAGGGCAGGCACAGGTGCTTTTGTTAAAGGGAAACAGGATTTGAGCTGTCATGACTGTGTAGAAAAGCTTGAAAACAGAACTTCTCTGTACACCAATGGCACCCATACCCAGAAGGTATAGAAAAGGCTTTTTTTCTATTTATTTCTTTAATAATCCTTTGTTTTCTAAATTTTGAAAGCCTCTTCCTTGGTGACTAAACACCTGAGATTAAGTAGCAGTGCACATAAACATAAGCATTTTCCTTGACATTCAAGGAACCTTGGCTCTTCTTTTCAGAGACAGTAAACTCATGGCACTCCCGCAATCTGCCTACCTCAGCAAGAGTCTGAAAATACTCACATTCAAAAGCAGGTCCATTAAATAAATAAATAAGTAATAGCATTGAGGCAACCTACAGATGTATGTAAACTCAGCTAGGAGAAATACTATGCAGTAGATCTCTCTTAACACCGGTACACCTTAGCTAGTCAACTCACTATTTACTAAACAAGGTAAGATATAAAATGCAACATCTGTACAGAAAAGACTGTAATAAACCACCCTTCTGTACCTTGAACCATCTTATCTGCACTCCGTCTCATCCCCAGTAAGGGGTGCTAACATAGTAAATCGTTTAATTAATACAACTGAAGGTTTAGAGAGAACCAGCTGGCAACAGAGAAGTTTCCTTTGTGTCCTTCTTGCAAATCTGACATGTAGTCTTTGATCTCGTTCAACTAGCTGGGTCAGGGTACTTTGGCAAATGAGAATACAAAAGGAGGTTCTGATCTCAGGACACAGGCTATGCTTTTAAGATCACAGACTAACAAAACTGTGAGGCACGGGCTGAGATATTTTACAGGACATTAGTACTACTAATGACTTTTCTTCTCCTATAGAATTAGACTTACCTGATGATGGTTTTTAAAAAAGAGGGAGTAAATCATAACAATACATTTAGGAGTGCTCTACAGTAACGTTTGATAGAGGACACATGCTAATATACCAGAAAGATTTACTGATACTCAGTTAAGAGTAGCTACGTAAATTATTTCCCATTTTGCCATTTCTGAGTGATGCATTTACTCCCCTTCTGCCCTTAGATACCAGGATATATCAGTTTTTAGACACCTGAGTGTAATCAGGGCAATTGGAAACCAAGTCCTTCCTGGAATTCAGAAATACTCCAGAACATGAGTAGGACAAAGAATTTTCCGATCTTAAAATTGCATTCAGGATACATTAATGCTTGAAGTTTATAGTGGCCTGTATTTAAATCTTAAATGGGACCTCCTCTAAAACATGGCCAAGGCGAATAAGATCCCTCACCCCTGCCAAACAGACATGATAAAAAATTTGAATGTTACTTCGCTTAATTAATTTGAATATCAAGCATTTCCCTTTCTAATTACATTGTCCAACTCTGTTTTTGCAAAATGCTGTTTATGTAAACCATTTTATGTGCATATGCATGCAGTGTCAAGTACTGTTTTACTGTTTTATTCTAGGAAATCTTGTAGAACATCAGCCTTGCACTGAAGAAAAGGAAAGAACAAAGTTTTAATGAGAAATTACTTTTGAGCCTAAATACTCAAAAAACCTGGAAGTACTTTTTGTGCAAATGTGATTCATGGGCAAATCAAAGAACACCTATTTGTCATTATCTCACACAACCTTAATTTAAGCAACAGTATCCTCAGTTAATAATGTCAGAAGAAATTGGAAAGGGTTAAACTTTTAATTGGTTGTTTACTGTTCCAATTCCAGGCAGCATTTATGTATCTGCTCAACACTGGGAAGGCTTAGGAATAATAGTGGGTGTACCGACTGTAAATAAGCTGCAAGTTACAAGCCTATGAAGGAGCCACCATCTGATGTAATAAATCACGTCAGATGCTCTTGTGGTTTGTGACGTCACAGGCACTCAAAGCACTATTTATAAGCTCTACTGTGCACTGTCCAAGAGCATTGTTGGTTCAGAAATGCCTGCGAATTGAAATGTTTAAGATTATTTTCTTATGGTCTCTCTTAGATCAAGTGATCTATCTGCAGCAAATTTCAGCCACCACAAAGACAGGATTGCTTGGGGACACAGGTCAGGTGGGGCCAGGCACTTGCATTCGAGGGAACCTGGCAGAGTTGAGTACATAGGTGTTGTGCTGCTGACTCTTACTGTTGCTCTTTCAAAAGTAGTTTTTCTTCCAGATTCACTAAGGTGACCTGAAACATCAGCAAAGAAATATTTGAAGAGTGCAATGAGGAAAACATTGAGGCTGAGTGAGGACGAGATGATGAGGAAGTGGTGGAAAAAGATCTGAACGGACTTAAGACTGGAAGGGTCACTCCAGCTACTGTCCGGCTATCAGGTGGTATGGTTCGTAAATGTTGCCACCCACAGTGCTTGTGGTGGGTTTTCAGGTGCAAGATGATATGGTCTCTGATATAGTGCAGAGTTAAATGGTTTTGCCTAAATCTGCTGTGGTCATAGCACCTTACACTGCTCTAACAACTGGGAAAGCAGGTGAAGTACCACCCTAATTCAGGGAAATGCTGAGCCTTTATTCCTGTGTGTTAGAGACTACTCTATGAGTAGCAAAGCATTGGCTGCTTCTAGTGACAGGCTTATTCAGTTCGGGATCAACTTATTTCCAGGATCAGCCCCTTCTGCAGAGATCAGGGCAGCAGTGGAGCTGCCAGCACAAGGGCACTTTTGAGGTGGCCAAGGAACTTCTCCAGGAAAAGTGCCCTGTGTGTGCAAGGCTTTAGAGAGCAAGACATCACAAACATTTCTAATCTGACCAAAGAGACACTGCAAAATCCTCAGGCATAATCACTGATTGATAAAACATACAGCAGGGAAAGTGATTTAAGCAACAGATGAAGAGACAGTAATAGCCTCGGAGGCTTACAACTATTTAATTCAATCAGAAGAAGGTAACAGCTGTTTAGTTAAAAGCAGCGTCCCCATATAATTACTGCAATTATGCTGAAAGATATTATTTTGTTTACACCAGACTGACTGCAACTTTCCTCCGTGTTCAACACATTTATACTTCTGAGCAAGCATGCAAGCTAAATGAGTTACTGGCTGCTCCTCCCCGTCTATTGTGCTCTGAGGTCTCAGCTCCCCTGGGGGACCTCTCACAATGGCCAACACGTCGCTGTGGCTAGGAAGTGGTTAAAAATCAAGGAGGGGCCCTTCCTGGAACTATGTTCCATGAAGGTTTACTGTGGCGTTTATTAGCAGTACTGCTATAACCAGGGTGATCTACTGTTACTGTCAAGGTAATCTTTGGATGCCTACCAACACAGCTCGGGGAGAATGGACATCTCTAGGCACCAACGTTTTCTGTTTATCTCACTGGACTGGAATACCAACCTATGCGTATTTTGTTTGCGTCTGATTTTTACAAGAACCGAGCTTGCCAGCAGACACTATTGTTGTTTTCCGAAGAGGAAGCCCACTTCTCTGTGACAAAGGCATCGGTATTGCCAGCTGAAATTACAGGCAAAAGGACTAACAGCAGGTGCCAAAGAGCTAAAAAACAGAATACTTAAGTAAATCCTGTATGAAATATGCATGATACAATTGCCTGCTGCTTTCAGGATCAAGTGACTAATTGTAATTAGTTGAATTGTTGAGGTAAAACCCACCTCCTAAAGGAACTTGCAAAGGATTTCCTAAAATAGCCCTCTGAAATTTCCAGGTCTCTTTTATGTTCTACCAAACAAAACTATAAGGCAGCCAAATACTCACGAGCTGAAAGTATCTCCTCCCTTTCCCTGCTTCAGAAAGGTGGAGATGGTGATCTCTTGACCTGACTGACGGCTGCAGTTTTACCCTTGAAATGACTTTTGTATTTCACTGGGAAAAACGCCGCTCTGCAGCAGGAAGGAAGCAGGAGTGACTTGTGGCTGCTGCGATAAAGACTCTCTTAACGAGCATTGCTGCTGTAGGGAAGCTTTATCACGGAGGTCTGCCCTGCTCTTGGGCTTGAACTCAAACTCTGTCCATCTTAGTTTCTGGCAAATGTTTCCAGTCAGGATTGAAGTCTTGCAGCTAAAAGTTCCCAGCACCCAGCGGTGCTTAGTTTGGATTTGGCATTTCCTAAACACCTTCATCCTGGTAGAACAAACTCTGCTATCTCGAGGGCTCCAAAAGGGAAAGCAAACGCCTGGGACCTGCAAGGCTGGCAGGTCAGGAGGCTGGTTAACAGGCTCCCATTGAGCACTGGGGACTGGAGATAGCGACCAGAAGCAGTTCCCAGCTGGCAGGGGTTCAGCTTCCTGTGTGACATGAGGCAGTGGCACCGGGCCAGGGCCCAGCGAACAAAGTACCCTCAGTACAGTGAACAGAGACACCAGGGACTGGGTGGCTTAGCAGAAGCTGGGCTCTTCTCAGGGTTTTTGGACGCAGCCTCCTACCACTGGGCCAGCAGTGCTTTCCAGGGTTTTTGGTTATCGGGACCATGAGCGGAGGAGTGCACGGGCATAAGGCTGTTTGGAAATTTTCAGTAGGGCCAAGGTGAGCATGCAGGGAAGGAAAACCGTACTGCTGGCTTGCTGATACTGCCATCCCATCCTCCGCACACCTCCACCAGAGATTTATAAGCCCGAACAGCAAGTGTCAACCCAGTGGAGGCATCTGGTCCTCACCTCAGCAGGGAATCCCCTACGAGGTTTGCATTTTGGCGCTGGAACTGAGTGCTGTCCTATAGAACGCGGCCAAGCCACCTCTGGTCAAGCACCCTCCTCTCTGTTATGCACAGACACAGTTACAGGTCTGAACACAAGACTGGAGACACCTTCAGCTTTAAGCAGCATTCTCATTTTTCTGAGGTCTAAAATGCCACACCTAGAAATTTCTGAGACAGGAAGAGTTAGCATTTCAAATAAGCAACCTGATATTCAAAGCAGTTGTCTCTGACAGTTTCCAAGTCTTAAAAACAAGGTTGTGCAGGGACACAAGTGAAAAGAAAACACGTGGATTAATGAAAGAAGTGAGTAACAATAGATTTAATTAATCAATAACTATGCAGACACCCTTCCGAACCGCTGCCAGCCAGCTGGAAAGTTTCTTTCTTGCGTAACAAAGTCAAACTCTAAGTGCTTTATTGCTCAATAGAGATTTTTTTTTTTAAAGCCCTAGGTTTGCATTTCATCTGGAATTACTGACCTTTCAAAAACATTGACCCTGTTGTATGCACTCGTGTTTTTTTCTGCTGGTGAAAGGACAAGAGAAAATGCGAAATGACATTGAACTTATAAATGAGCTGTAGGTGTCTCAGAAATACCTATGGATGATTTCTCCAGAATGAACAATGTGCCCCAGAACACATTTTGAAATACAGACTCTGAGTTGTTAGCTTCTAAGGACATACCTGCCGCATGTGCCCAGGAACACATGCTGGCAAATGTCCAAAAAAATCTTTTTTTTTTCTTCCTAAGAGGCTCTTCCAAGGACTATACAGGCAGACTTAGAGACAGAAAATCGGTCAGCCTGAAGAGATAAGACCTGAAGAGACAAGGTGGCCACAAAATAGGAGAACGAGCAGTACTGAAGAGATCAGTCAAGGTAACACTGCACAGCACCTATAACCTATCACAAAAGTGGCTTATCATAAACCAGAAAAAGGCACTCCTTATCTGGAATAACTACAGCTGCAGGTAGTCAGACCTGCCAAGGAAAGGCACCACCAAAATGAAACATGGAAAACACTATTTTTAGCCTAGTGGGAAAATCAGCTCTTTTACTACTGTCCTTCCCGTGGCATGTGATTTTAATACAGCCTCCCAAAACCAAACAAATCAAATACACACAGAAGGAAAGCCTTCCCTCCTCATGTGACCCAGCCTGTTGTCCTCAGTGAGGTGCTCCAATTCATCCCCATGTAAGCAGGTGAACCAGATGTACAGAAATGGATTCATCTGAAGTACAGTTTACTCGTTCCACTTCCTGGGACACCTCCTCTCTTCACATAGGTAAAGAAAAAGTGGATACTGATTCCTGATCCTTCACTGGTGACCTGGCATTTGGGAACCTAGGCACTGGAATTTGAGCCCCTTTACACAGTTCCCAGTAAGTTCATAGGAGTAGTTTTCACTAGCCTTGGCCTAGATTTAGTTCACCAGTGCCATCAAAAGACACATCATACCTCCTTTACCAATATTTATGAGATCTTATGTTTCTTCTGGAAGGTATTTTCCAGTTCTCAGTACCCTAAGTAATAACACACTTTACCCTACAGTACAAATTTGCTGCCCTTAAGACATCTGAGTAGGCTTTTAAAATCCAAATCTCCCCCCATGCTTCTCTATACACACCTGTTCTCCCAAGTCGTGATAAGTGTTCTGAATCAGGCAGATATTTAACAAATAGAAAGAAAATTCCGCGGGAAACAAGTACATATTTATAGAAGTTTTAAAGCTATGATCACTGCTGGGATTCTAATCACTATATCTAATAAAAAATGCCCAAAAGCCAAGCACCGAATTCCACAGTGATATCAACACTGTAGCCTGTGCAGAGCAAGGATGATATTTTATACCCTGAGAGACTATGGAAGTAGCAGAGCAGAGCAAGGACAGAAAATGGCAGAGAATTGCAGGTATATGTGAAAGAACAGTAGGTTTACTTCTTACTTAGTCCCCGTCCCTGAAGGTGTTTAAGGAAAGACTGGATGTGACACTTAGTGCCGTGGTCTGGCCGATGTGGTGGTGTTGGGTCATAGGCTGGACTTGATGATCTCAGAGGTCTTTTCTAGCCTCGATAATTCTGTGATTCTGTGATTTTGCAGTTTGTAACGACCTCGGTTTTTGTGACGACCTGTTTTTCTTTCTAATCTTTCTTCTGTCACATACAAGAAGCACTACTGAGTAGCCATCTGTATGTTGTTCTATAGCTCTGCACCAAGTTAGGGTTTTTTTGGACTGATTAACTGCAAAAGCTGACCACCAGCAAGGCCATCTAACCAGCTTTCAGATCCAGGCTGTACACCTTGCATGGGAGAGGCAGGAAACAGAAAGTGTCCACTTCTTTAAGTCAGGAGCTCTGGGCTTGATGTTATTCTGCATTTGCATTAATCTCTTTCAGTGGTCCAAGCCCTGCTACTCTGAAGCAAGAAAGGGATGAAAAATAGTCTTAGATGCATTTCTGGTGCTGCAGAATATTACAGTAAACTACCATTCATCCAAGGAACTTGAGAGCAATCAGTGGCCACATGATTCAGTCTTTTGCATTTTCATTCATATTCATTTCTGGGCCATGCTGGGCAAAGCTCTAGTTGGCAGAGAAGCGATGACAAGTGTCTAGACCCTAGGTCAGATCTGAACTCCTAGTTTGGTCTATGGATTTCCCATCAGGTTTTGGGCTTCTCTGCGCTGTGCAGTGGGGCATAGGACAGAGATGCTCGTGGCAAGTCTGAGCTGAGCCACGGCTCCTTCGCAGATCCCTGTGGCATGCAGCTACACTGATATACCCAGTCTAAATGCAGATGCAGTACAGCTACTGTTATGCACTGCTGGGCCATGACACACTGCTCTCAGACCTGAGTTGGCTGGGGGAGGAGGGGACAGAAAAGACAGAAGGAAAACCAGGTAACACAGAGCAACAACAACAGTAAATGTCATCTGAAGATAAAAAGCAACAGAACTTATATTTACAACAGTTATATCCATGCTAAAAACATCTGATGAAGGCACTTACAAAGTACTTTCCTCACGATGCTTTTACAGCTAAGAAGTCGCATCAACCTGCAGTATTTCAGGGGACTCCTGGAAAAATATCACCTGTCTAATCACATAACCACAGGGATACAGGGATTCTGGAATTAAAGTTGTAATCTTTAGCAGGCTAGCAGCCCTAGCACATTACTTCAGTTTTCAGTCTCCTAGCTTGAGAAGGTTTCCAGAATGAGTCCCTCAGCAAGGATTTTCTTGTGAGATCAACCATTGTGACCTGGACTGAGACTTATCAATTCACACCACCCTGGCTAAACAGTCCATCCTTCCAAACCATTAACAATGGGAGCATGACAGGGCCTGCTCCTTTCACCACTGTGAACTTTAGATGGGCCTTTTAGATGCTGCAAGCTTATTCTTCTTGGAGGAGATATGTTAAGTAGGTTCTGTTAACTCAAAGACAAATTTCATAGAATCATAGAATGGTTAGAGTCACAAACCAGGGATAAACATCAGTCATAAACCAGTGATAAGTGTCTATTATCTCAATTAACCGATGTTATTCCAAGTGAAAGCAATCATGTTGATGGCTGGAGTTTAAAGTGAGAAAGGATCTTACACATGCAGATCCAGTTCCACTTACCCTTGCATACATCAGAGGAACTGCACCGAAATCAAGGGGGTGCCTTTCATTGCTATGATCAAAACCGCTCTGCTTCTTCTTATCTCAACAGGTCCTGATTTAACCGCTCTCCTTCCTGGTGCTTAGATTGGAGCATGCAAATAGTCTAGATGAATCAGACTATGCCCAGGACAAATACAATTTGTTGGATTGGAGCCATAGTTCTTATCGTCTTCCAGAGTTAAGTCCACAGTGTTTCATGTCTTATGCACATGCTTGAGAGCTTAAGGCAGGACCATTGGTCGTGGTCTATCGCTATTTAGGAACCTCTGCATTCGACATGGAAAGGCCTTTTCAAAAGAAAAGTAAAACCAAAAATGTTGAGACCGCAGAAATATGAACAATTAGCAAGTGACTTAGGACAGAGAAAGAAACCTAATGAAGCTATCTCAAAGCAAATATACTAGATTTTCTTGTATACAATGCCAACTCATACATAGTTTCATTAACTGAGAGCCTTTACACCTGAGTAAATCTAATGTTTCAACTGGAGTCCAGTGGATGCTATCTAAAAATACTCAACAACCTTAAATGTAGTGCTTATATCACAGGTTACCAATGATGTAATTTAAAATCCATCTATTTTACCTGTGTGCTTTTCAGCTTTTCCCTCGGACTTTGTACAAGTAATATAGGCATCTTAATTTCACAAATATATCTCCTATTCCAGCTCTGAAATAGTGAACCACTTTAGCTATCTCAGGGTATTTCTATCAATAATGTTTTGTTATTTTACATTTTAGAGTGTAGCCACAGATGAAGGCTGGATCCCACTGCCAGCCCTGAAGCCACCTGTTTAAAAATAGGACAAGCCCATCTCCTCCAGTTCATCCTTTGACAAGACTAAGAACAAGAAGCATTTTTATTTTTTTTACTTGCTTTAGCCCACTCAACCCAGGCCCCTCTTCACAGATGCTCCTAAAAGTACAGAGTTAAATTACACTTATAAATGTTTAACACTACTTGTGGTATTTTTTTTCCCCAAACCTCCTGTTTCCCTTTCCATAATTGGTCATTATTAACCCAGTGGAGATTTCCAGTTATATAATGAGATTATATCTTGCAGCCTTGCTGTTAGAACTGTAGACTTAGTAGAAATCATAGAAATACTGGGCTGAAAAGACCTCAGAGATCCTTTCCTTACACCAAAGTAAACATGCCCAGACCATCATTGACTAACAAAGCTCTGTTCCTAAAAGACTCCACAAACAGGGACTTCGCAGCCTTCAACGCTGCTTCACTGCTTCTCTGTTCCTATTTTCAGAATAAATCTACTTCTAATACTTAACCAAAATCTTTGTTTATGAAAGCAAAGCTGGGCGCTATTGTTGCGCATCCCTCCTGCCTGGAAGCAGGGAAAAATTAATCCCTGTTCTTTTTATAGCTCCATTAGAAGACAGTTTTCCATGTTTGCCCTTAGTTTTCTTTCTCCTAAACCCAGCAAACCCAATTCCTTCAATCATTCCATTTGGCCGGGTTTTCTAGACCTGTGACAGTTTTCATTGCTCGCTTCTAAACCCATTTAAGTCTGTGTCTGAGACAGACACGTGCTCTAGATAGGCTCATGTTTTTTTCTCTGATGTTAACAGAGAGCCTGTTAAATACCTAAGATATGTCAGATGATACCACAAACTAGATCATGTTTACTCCAGCAAAGAGAGCGATTACATATAGGCAAATTCAACAGCTTGATTTTGAAGCTTTTTTTTGTATTATCACGAAAGTTTCCCAGTACTCTGGTATGTCCAGCACACTGTCATTAAAATAATCAGACTGAAAATGCCACAGCTCTGCACATCACATTACTTTTGTTACTCTACCTCATGCCCTCAGTCTACTTGCTTCATTCACCTGTTGTGTTTTATCTTTGACACCTTGTAAGCACCTTGTGGGAACAATTGTCCGCTACTTAATACAGTGGAACTTCAGCCTGGTACGGTTGTGGGCATTAAAATGTTTTTCTGAAGTAGTGTAATAGTGTATCAGATCAAAGCGCCTTAGAGCAGAGATGTCAAGGAGAGTTAATCTGGTGTTAGTGAAACTAATGGGAGGAATTCAGACTGGAGAAGAGCCGAGCTCTCAGCACAGCTGTTCCTTTGCCTTCCACCGTCTCAGAAGCCCAGGGAAGAAAAGCAGCTCAGGGAGGTGCCTGCACACCAGCACAGAAAGCTCCATGAAACCATTAGATAAGCCAGAAGAGGAAGAGGTGTGCGGATGTAGGCCCCTTAGCAGAAATGGCTTTGGTCTTGGATTCTTATTAAACCTCTTTGTTCTCAGATTTTTTGAACAATGTCATTCTGTTTCTCCCCATGAATGTAACTCCTTATGGGTTACTGCAGTTTTGTTTATTCTTTACATAAAACTTCGGAAGTGGCTTTTTTTCTTTCTACAGAGCGGATGAGCGTGTCTGGTCTTTCATAATTGTCCTGTGGCTCTCCAGAAAAGCAGAGATCACTGGTTCCTGTCTGGATCATTACCATGAAACACTGTCAGAAGGAAGCTAAGGGAAGTCAGGCTGTTGTATATAGCGTCATACGATGTAGGACAGCTATTTAGGTACTCACAGGGGTTCAGTTTGCCAACAGCTTGTTCGCTAGCTTGCCAGCACAAAATCACCAGGTGCTACAGAAATTGCAGGCAAGTCCCAGTTTAACAAGTGCTATGCTTACAAACAGCATCTCAGTGAGATTCAGAGAGGTAAGTGTTTAACAACAGAGATGACAAGTCACACCACAGTTAGTAGCCTGGCACACTTTTTCACAGCAAGCCAGCTTTATGGGCCTCTTGTTCATCACTGTCAAAGAGCCTGTGAAAGAGCATCAAAAATGCGTAATGGAAGTGTGATGGTCTGGAGACATTATGAGGCCATTTAGTCCAATGTGCTTATCCATTTAAATATTTTGCTTCCACTCAGCCCTTCTTTCTTACTCTTTCCTGAAATCCTGTGATTCTCCCCCTTCTGCCTGCAGACACAAAGCTCTGGCTGTTGCTTGATCTCATTTCTGTGACATTTCAGGCACTCTTCCTGTTTGTTCCATCTGGTTATTACCCTTTGAGTGAGAAGTAGATCTGCCTGCATCTCTGCTGAGTCTCCTAGTCTGTGTGCTGAGTGTTTTGGCTCCTCCTTCCTGAGCAAGCAAGCTTAAGCAGGTTTATAAATAGGAGTTTTCAAGCTAATGAGGGGGGGTGCGGGGGTGAGGAAGAGAGAAACTGCACTGAAGTCACTTCAGAGGCAGACCGTAATGCTCTTCAGAACGACAGCTTTGCAGGCGCAGCCACGGAGGGACATTTGGAGAGAGGATAGCTAAGCACTGAAAGGGGGAAGGGGTTTAAGACTTGGCTCTGCCACAAGTTTAAATACAACTTGGGAAAAGTTATACCTCCTCTCAGTTCTCCAAGGGCTGAATCCTTTTGCTGCTTCTCTCCCAGCTAATGTGCTGTAAAGCCTGTGAGGCAAGAATGATCTCTTCCTATTCACTTACTTGCAGATCAGCAAAATAAGGCTTGCCTTACTTACAGGGATTGCCCTGTATCACCACAAAAACAAGGACTTCAGCTGAGAGGCAGTGCCCTGGCTCATACACACGACATCCTCTTGTTGGGCACAATATGCATGTTGCACTTTGTGACTTCCTTTTTTCCCTTCGTTTTTATTATCCCCTCTTAGGGCTGGTAAATAAAGAAGAACAAGTCCTCCTGGGACTAAAATCCTTTATACTGACTTCCAGCCCACTTTCCAGAAGGGTAAGTCATTTCCCTTATCTGTACCATGAAGACAAAACACAGCCAGGGTGACCTAATTTGTACAGATGGCATGTGGGTCAGCAGCTTCATCTCTGGACAATACTCTGCGTAGGCTACAGAGTTTTGTAAATACCAAGTGTCGCTGTATTTGTTCTCTGAACCAAAGAGCAGGGACCCACACCAAAATGACATCAGAGGAGTGGCTATGAGGTAAGTCTCTAATGCCATATGAGTATGTGTGATAAGAGAGGTGTGAGGGCCAGACACACTAAAGGCAGTATCAGGCCTGAACAGCATATCCTGCTCCTGAGAAGCCTTCCAGGAATTACAAGATTATTAGACAAGTACTCTCCACTTGCAAATCCTAGGACTCAGTGTGACATCTGCAGTGCTCAGCAGATACATGGAGGGGATGTGTGATCAGATGTAGAATAAAAACTGCATACAAGAGCTGTAGGTCATGGGTAATTATCTGGGATCATTCCTGATTGCCTCCAAATATGAATATTCAGCTGCAGGATGTTCTGTCTCTCTGTCTGCAGTGAAATAATCCAGATTCATTATGGTGCAAGACAGTTGGAACGCAGACTTTATGCTTGAAATACTCAGTGTACCTACAAAAGAAATGATGCTCCTGCATCCCTTACTTCTGGACCTCACACAGACTAAATCTTAAGCATGCTTTTCTCTTCATACACCAAATTAGGACTGGTTCCTTGGAGAGATGAGAGAACATAGTCCTTTCCTCCTTGTATCTTCTCTTTCAGAAAGTCCTTTCTGAAGAGGGTTGGAAGCTTTCATTTCTAAACATGGAAATGGCTTAAGATCTTCCTATAATGTCTCCCTTCTGGAAGAAAGTCTTGTTTAGTCCACAGTTAAAACTAATCACTAAAAACAAACTCTTTGCTTTCCAAACATGCAGCTGCAGGAACTAGCTGTTCAGAACAGACGTTCTGGCATTGTGAGATATGAAAAACTAGTGGCAGCTTTGCAGAAACCTTCTTAGCATTTTGAGGCATATCTAAACAACAAGAGAGCAGCCCTCATTTATCTATCCCAGCTTAGAAAAGCAATATCCAGACAGTTCCTATATTTCTATCCATCAGGCTGAAGGCACGTTCAGTAGGAAGATGAGACTTTCTCCTACTCCCAGTTATTCACTTCTCCAGAAAATTCTTGCCAAAACTTTCATGATCTCTTACAGAGAGCTTCATCAGCCTAGGAGCTTATTGAGGAGGTGTAAGATGTGGTAAGGGTGTCCTTCCGATCAGCAGGTTATGATCAGACAGCAGTTTGGAAGGGGAATGGAAAATTTAGTTCTTGTATTTTATTAGCTGAATGTGGTGCTCTTCTGAAGCCTACTGACAAAGTTAAAAGGCTGATGACATTTTTAAAGAGTAGGCTGAACCACAGCCAGCTCACACAGTTTTAACTGGAGATGCACTGAACTTCTCCAGTACTATGCTTCTGTTGCCTCCTGTGGTACAGAAGTAATGGGTCTTCTACACCCTGAAAAGGAAATTTATTCTGGTGGCACTGGGACATGGAAACACCAAACCATCAGTGCTATTAGTACTGTCATCACTCAAAGAAACCCACTTTTGTTAATGTCCCAGAAAGTGTCTCTCTGTATCAGTATCACTATATCTCAGGAAAGGTCTTTTTCAGAGCTTCTCCCATTGAACAACCATGTCTCATTACTTGCCCTTTGTAGAAGCCAGTTTTCTGTCCAATATTGCTTCTATGGCTCTAAAATACTGGGCTAACTCCCCATCTCATCTCTCCACAAGCATCAACCATGCTTTCTGCTTTGTAGAGCATGTTGCACAACTATAGGTCCTGTTTGCTACCCAGTCTCCTGACTGTCAGACCAGTGCTTTATCCACAAGAACACATTGCCCAACCACAAACAAACGAAACAGGACTAACTTCAAACCTACTTCTGCACTATGTGCAGCTGAGAATAGATCCATTCATTTCACTAGTGGATCTGTTTACTGATCTAGTACTGTGTTTTCAACCCACAGTATGCAAGGTCCCAGGGGTCTGTGAATTATTCTAAAGGAGTCCATGGATAAGGACTAAGAAAAGCAAGCCTATTCCCCACACAGGAGCCCACACTTCTGCTGGAATTTTTAGTGGCTGGCAAACTGGAAGAAGGTTGAAAACCATTTGTCTGGTGTAACAAGACAGGCTACGTTCCCTCAGGCATGAAATTTTGGGGAACTGAGGAGGAACTCTGCCAAGTTATAACAGTTGCAGTGCTTAGCACCTGTCTACAAAGAGCAGTATTTGGGAAATAGCTAGGGGTGCTCTGAGCATGCAGCAGCTATACCTTATTCCATGCCTTGTTGAGACACCCCAGATGAATGGTGAGTTTTCCTCTGAGTCATGTTAAGCCAGTTCCAGAATCATAGAAAACCAGGTTGGAAGGGACCTCAAGGATCATCTGGTCCAAACTTGCTTCTCAAAAGCACAGTCCAGCACCCTGTCCGATGTTAGGGGATCCACCATTTCGCTGGGGAGATTATTCCAATGGCTGATTGTTCTCACTGTGAAAAATATTCCTCTTGTGTCCAACTGGAATCTCTCCATGAGTAACGTGTACTCCTTGTCTTTTCCATGTGACTCCTTGTAAAAAGGGAGTCTTCCTCTTTGTAGCCACCCTTTAAATACTGGAAGATGGTGATAAGGTCTCCCCTAAGCCTTCTTTTCTCCGGGCTGAATGAACCCAGTTCTCTCAGCCTTTCCCCAGATGGTGCCTTCCCAGTCCTCTGATCATCTTTGTGACCCTTCCCAGCCTGCCCACATCTCGTCTGTACAGCAGGGACCAAAACTGGACACAGTATTCCAGGTGTGCCTGACATCCACTGAGTAGAGTGGGATAATGACTTACCTCTGCTGGCAATGCCCCTGTTGACGTAATATAGCAGCCAGTTGGCTTTCTCTGCCACAACGGCATGCACTATTCACTTATATTGCGCCATCAATATCACTTATATTGTCCATCAGAACTCCCAGGTCATAGAACCACAGAATCAGGGAATCACAGAATCACGGAGTCACAGAATCATAGAACAGTTTTGACTGGAAGAGACCTTCAAGATCATTGAGTAAAACCTTTTCCTAGCCTTATGAACACCCTTAAACCATGTCCTTCAACGCAACATCTACCTATCACCTTCCATTTTCACAGAGATGCTCTCCTACCAAGTAGGTCCCAACTTGTGCTCCTGGATTATGTTTTCTCAGGTGCAAGACCTTACACTTGTCCTCCTTGTTGAACTTTATAAGGTTCTTGTTAGTCCACTCTTCCAGCCTATCCAGGTCTTCCTGCAGGGTGGCTCTCCCTTCCAGAGTGTCTACTTCCCCACTTGGTTTGCTATAATCAGCAAATTTCACCAGGCTACATTTGATCCCCTCATTCAGATCACTTATGAAGACAGTAAACAGCGCTGGGCCCAACATCGACCCCTGGGGGACTCCACTTATGACAGGTTATCAGTTTCAAGAAGAGCTACGTACCACCACCCTCTGTGTGTGGCCTGGCAGCGAGTTCCCCATCCACCACATGGACTACTTGTCTAGACTGTAACGCATCCGTCTCTCTAGGAGAAGGCAGTAAATTAAAGGAGAGAATTCTCTAGGAGAATGAAGTAAATCACACAAAATCTCCCCAGCATGGAAGACTGTTCATTGCATGGAGAACTATTGGAAGGCTCTTCCCAACCCTTCCAGCTCCCCATAATGCAACCAACCCTTTCACAGGGTGTGCAAGAGGCATTTACAGCAAAGTCCCAAACATATTTCAGCAAAATGTTTTCCATGGGAAAATACAAGGTAAAGTTGCACTTTCTCCACAAGAGCCCGCACTGACAGCAATGATGTTGTGTCTAGCAGAATGGAAAAAAAGAGAATTTTCCATTTTCAAACTTTCTGTGAAGCAAAAGGTCAACAGTGAGAAGGAAAGGCATGCTGAGCCACTCTGAATGACCCAGCCAAACCTAAATTACACATTTGAAAAATTATACCATAGGGAAAATATTATTGCTCTGTTTAAAAGCCACACACACACACACACAAAGTTGCAGAACAAAATTTCTTTTTCCTACCCAGCTCTAGTAACTACCCCAAAAGTCTTTGCAGAGTCAGCCCCATAACTTGGCTCTTTTTTCTTCCCTTCACAGGTTTGTTGCGCTTTAGTATAGTGCTTGATGCCCACTCAGCCCCTTTAACAGACGGATCTTCCTACCACGCCTGATAGGTTTCCCCCATCCACATATAATCTCTGCCTCTTTTCATCATGGCCCTTTCCACTGGCACAACAAGCAACCAGTCCGTGTTGCCTCAGAGACAAAAACTTGCAAACCACAGTGAGGTGCACAGATAGCTGGATGTGAAGGAGGACTTAGGGAGCCAGGGAGCTCTGCAGAGGAACAGTTTTTCTCTTATTAGGGTAGCGCTTCTATCAGCACACAGCTGTGAGTCACAGAGTTAAAAATGAGCTGATCATACCCATGCTCTGTATAGACCTCACGAATGCTTTTGATGGGCTGTCCAGACTATTTACTGTTAATATCTTTCTGTTGGTGGCAATTTTTACCTTTAAAAGTGTGTGGGGAGAAGCACTGATGAGGAACATTTTTCCTCCTAAATCCTGCCTGTCTTTAGCTTTGCTCACGCTCTATTAACTGGAACACAGGAGAGCTGGCAATGCACATTTAGTAGTCTTTTGCGTCTGATGAAAAATGCACACACTAAAATACCATAAGATGATGAAAAAGCAATAGAATATTACTGGGATGAATAACTAGCTTCCAGGTTTATCCCTGCATATTGAAGAAACACTAGACAGGATCCATTCAAAGCAACTGGTACATAAAGGCACAGCAGAGAGAGAACCAAACCCAAGCTACAAGCCAGTTTACAAATATCCAGCTAAGGATTTAGTGGGAGTAAGGTATCTATCTTCCCTGCAGTGCCTGGCAGCAGCTTAAAATCCTGTTAAGTGCCTGTGTCTTTACATCACTACATGGCTTTAAAAAAATTGTTTCTGCCTATAAAGCCAGAGCTATTTCAAAATTGATACACATCCATACAAAAGTGCCTTAATAGGGACTGTTTATCCTTACTTTTCGATCAGTTAAATTACCTGTCATAGTTTCTCAATACTGATAAAAAGAACTAAGCTTTACTAAATGCCACAGTTGAGGATTTCCTCAGCAATGTTTTCTACAACAGACAACTTCTGTTGTGTGTTCTCAGTAGTCTGCAAGTATCTGGCCTGAGGGGATTGCTTCAGTTTTTTGGATGCATTTCCAAGGTCACTAGGATTTTCACACCTTTTACTGCTGGCTGCTCAATGGCAGGTAAAGGATGTTGCAGCTAATGGGAACACAGAATGGAGCTAATTATAGAGTGATTGACTAGTCATGGACTTAATTGCTTATTAGAAGGCACACTCATCTCTGAAATGGAGGCTATGAATCTTGTAATATGCACAGAAATACCCACCATCTGAAGAACAGAGACAAAAACTCATTCAGGTACAAGGAGCAGGTATTTGCATGCAACTTCTTTCAGTGTGTTACACATTTCAGCACCAGTGCCTGGAGGACAAAACTAAGTATACAGGTGTGAATGTCAGCAAGCGAATTTATACAAGAGCAGTTCTAGGGCCCCAGCCTTGCCAAGGACCAATAACAAGTCAGTGCCAGCCAGTTACTGCCAGGTACTTGTATATGGGGATAGATAGGATAGATTGATAGATAGATAGATAGGAGGCTGTGATTTCATGAAACTCTACTTATATTACACAACTCTGCAAGTTCTCCTTCTGCTACAGAGCACCAGCTCAAACCCTCTTCCCTTCATGTCTTGCAGCGTGAGCTGCTTGCTGAGTGCTATCTGAGCAAGAGACTGCACACTTGTTATAGCAGCAGTACCTAGAGAAGGAAGCATGGAATCTAGGTCCTTGCTTATAAAGCTTTTTTTGCTATGGCTCTGCCTAGTTTCAGGGCTTTTCCTTCACCTTCCCTCCACATTCTTGCCCACAGGCACCAGCTTCCTCCACCCCCACCATCTCCAATTGCTCCATGGAGTCCATGAAAGCCGAACTCAGTGCAGACCTAAGGTGCTATGGTGAGCACCGATGGGACTTGTATCACCCATCTTGCTGTCCGGGCTCAAAAAGGTACCATGTTTGCAACGTATTACAATGGATTAACAAAGCATCCTTTTTTTCCCTTCTAAGCACCGTGTTCATATTTTTAACTCTGACAGTGGTGAGATTTTTCTTTCATTTAGCTCTTGTTTTATCTTATCCATTGAAGTTAATCTCCTCATCACTGATATGGCAGGTCACTCCTCCAATGGCTCCACTGTCTTGAACCCCACATGGGAACTCCACTAACTTATATTCAGGGACAGATTTTGCAGGGCTATCTGGAAGTTACACCACTTCACTTTCTGCTCCCACCATTCAGAAGTAGGGGTATATACCTCCTGCATTTCACAGCTGAACATCTGAGTGCAAGTTTAAACTGAGATGAGCTCAAGGCAATCATAGAATCATAGAATTATTTTGGTTAGAAAAGACCCTTAAGATCAAGTCCAACCAAATAAAATTGTCTATAAATTGCAGGAGCTCAGGAGCAGAAGCATAATATCTCACACAGAGGTGTAGACCCTGCTCTCAGCTCCCACTCACTTCTTAGACATCTTGCACCAAATCATAGTTGTGCTCCATGGGGTACCTCTGTGGCCTGTGGCTTTGGATGTTTGCCCTGCTTGCTCTTTCTCTGCTTCAACAGGCTCCAACTTGCTCCTTTGTAATAATTTTTCTCTTCCTCAGTTAATACTTTGTCATAAATGGAGATAAAGTCATGCCAAAGGAGATAGTCTTTGTGCATTGCACTGTACAAACATGAGGCTGAGGATAACATGGTTTTCCCTTTAAAAAAAGACTCCTTTGTCTCTGAATGGGAGCTCTTTCCACAATGACGTGGCAGCACACTGAGAGTTGCTCACAGCCTTGAGACAAGGCACAAAGGGAGTGCAAATAAATAAACAGTACGGTGTAAGAAACAAAGAGCAATATAAAAGCAAGCAAGGAATAAAGGGGGGAGGGGGGGAAGGAGAACCAGCCTTCAATGTTTAAAGCTATGCGGTGCAAAACCACTACCACACAAAAGGATGCAGAATTTCTACAGAAGTGGGCTGGCAAAAAGCCTGTGAGACTCCAGTTGGAAGAGCAGGCTGACTCCATGAGCAAGGACAGAGCTGGCAATTAAAGGACAAGTGCTGCATATTTTTTACATTGGCCTATTGCATCTCGTGGGATCCCACAGGGTGTTGCAAGGACTTTTCCCACTCCTGAAACAGAGCTCTATTTGGGGTAACAGGTTAGCAGTGTACAGCAGCAGCATACAAGTAAAGAAAAAACAAACATTATTGCTGTTGCATGGCTCCTTCCTTGTCTCCCCACTTCCAAAAGATCCCCTAAAAATTAATATTCCTCACACCCGTAAGCAACTAAAAAAGACTGACCCCCTTTAGTGAGCCATGGGGAGTCTTTTACCCCAGAGCCATATAGCCTTTTGTGGAAAAAAATAAAAAGGAAAGACAAAATACATATTGCAAAGAGCCAGGTGCATAGGTCATTGTGATAGAAGCTGGCAGGAACAGATGTAGAATCACATCAGTGAGCTCAAATTTGTACTCACAATGCCATCTGCATTTTCTACAATTTTAAATTAGGCATTTATTTTTGAACAGTAGTTTGCTACTACATTCTCCTTTCTGATTCCCTCAGACCAGACTCCCTCCACATCTGATTCTCACTTCTATTCCCTCTTTTTCCCTTATCCTTCCCCCACTCCTTCTAGTCATTAAAGCAACTCCCTTCTCACTGAGCTCCAACTCCAAGTCCCTCCCAAAACAGCACTAAACTTGCTGCAGAGGAGTTGTTACCTGCTGGATGCTCATTTCCCTTTTCCACTCTGGTTGGACTGAGACACCACTGCTGCTTAATTTGGCCTAAGGGAGTCTTGGTGTTCTTCATCTTTAATCATTCAGTGCTCCTGCACCTCGCTCTTGCTTGAACTGACCCCAGTGTTTGTGCACCTGGCTGCTGAACTAGCTCAGGATGAAAAATAACTTTCCCCTCAAAATGGTCATCTGGTTCGCGGTACTGTGACATAAATGCTCGTGCCAGCACCACAGATGGGACAACTGAGTTGGGAGAGAAGAATGACGATAAAGAACTATGGTGGAATGGGACAATTATAATGTTTAAGCTGGTAACTGCAAATTATAGCCTTTTTGCTCTCAACAGTTGCAGCCTGCTAGACAAAAGTTGCTCAGCCCGCTGCATAATGAACACGGTTAAAAGCTTGACCTGTAGGTGTGAGTCTTCTCTCCCCCTCCTTGCAATTAGACAACAGAGAAGCATACGCAACCCAACAACTCCTCCCCCCTCTTTTTTCTCAAAACATGTGATTCTTATGCAATCTAGGCTTTTTTTCCCAAGTTGGAGTTTATGCTCTAAGGCTAGCCATGACCTGCAATGATCTTTTTGTGTTACTGTCTGTCTAGAAAATCTTGTAGGGTAAGAACAAAGATGTCTGTTCTTTGAGGATATTTCTCTGCAAGGTATCTGTAAGGATCTCAGAACACTTTGCAAACATCCTTTAATGATGACTCATAGCACCTTGTTGCTTTCTAATGCTGAAATGGACGCCGTGGTTTGTCAATATGAAGAAGCTGATGGCAGCAAGGCCTTCAGCAACTGCTGCTCCTGTCTCTTCCTCATTCCTCCCTTGTGCCATCAACACTTCCCAACAGGCTGACCCTCAACTGTGCACTACCCTGTAAACCAGAGGGTGTAACTATTCCAGTTTAAAACCAAACAAACCTAACAAAGCTTTGTTGTTGTTGTATTTTATAGTCTCAGCAGTTACCAGACTGATAATGCTGCTGGGAAAATGCTGACTGAGGATGAACACAGTAGTAACATGCAGTGGCATAGGAGCAGGAAGGACCTGTGGAGGAAGTAGAAAGCAAAGGAGATGATGATGCTGGGAAATGAAGTAGCAATACCCACAACCTGTATTGCCAAAGCAGACTCTGTGTCATCAAGTCACCATCCCAAGCAAAGAGAAACTGAATGACTTGTCCAGGAAAAGAGCCAGTTAGTGGCAGAGAGCATAATTTTAAAAGATGATGACACCTGTTTATCCCCTCTCTCAACTCCAGGCGTGCTTTTTCCCTGCTGCTCTTGTTTCAAATCACAGTGAGGAGGTAACTAGTACAACTCCAAATTAAGGCTGTCCCACCCAGGTAGAATGTCAATAGTTGGCAACTCATAAAATTTTGTAGACTGGTTTCTAAAGAGGAAAGAAGCAGCAACATCCAAATGCCTGAGCCAGGTATTGTTTTTAAAGGCAGCATGCATGTGCAGACACAGGTCCCTCTCCGCCCCCTTCCCTTTCTTCCCTTTCTTCTCTTTGCCTCTGCTACTCCAAGAAAATTGCACTAGTTAAGTTTCAAAGGGATTTTTAAAATAAATTATTTAATAAATTTTTAAGACTAGTTTTAAACCGGTGCAAAGGGCTGGGTAACCACTTCTTAGTTTTCAGAGGGCTCTCTCAATTTAGGGAAACTCATCTCAGATATGGAAGTAAACTGGTACAGTAGAACCAGTGAAAATGTCTGCATGGATGATCAGCTTTCTGTGAAAAAACCTGTATTTATGAAGATTCAGGGAATCATTTGCAGTGCTCATGCTATTCCACACTTGCTCCTTCTGTGTGAGCACATGGTGCCCTCTGTGTTGAAGGCTGCTTGGACAACAGGGTGTATGGGAGCAGCAGGAACACTGCTCCAGTCCAGCCTGCCCACAACTCACTGTGGCAAACTTCTCCCTGTTTTTTTTTCCAGAGGAACAGAAACACCCCTCCAGACATTTATGAGATCCAAAAAAGGGCTGCCATATGTACTTTGTGTATCAGAAAATGGGAAGAGGATAGGAAGCTGCATTTTAAAGCTTTGCAACTCATATTCAGCAGCAAGGCCCAGCAATTTAATAAACAGTTCTATGCAAAGCCTATGATATAGTTAAACTCTTTGTTGGGTTTTACTCTGTGAGCTGGCTTGACTTCCCTACTTTATTGCTGCACTTGGTAAGCCTAATCTTTTATCTAACGCAGGGGTTACAGAACACACTGCAATCGCCAAGGCAATGCTCTCAACAAGCTATCACTGTCCCCAGGACAAGTAGTCTTGAACATCAGCCACTTCCCCATTACACCATATCCTCTCTGTTTCCCTCTGCCAATTTCTTTCTGTTCATCATCTCACTCTCGATGATGCCCACGTTCCCTTACTCCTACGGAAGCGCTGCCTCAGCTCCCGGCTATGAACAGCTGGCAGGTCCCCAGGGTCCAGACAAAACTGTGGCTGCCCCCCTATCACATTGTCTGGATTAGAGTCAGTGCTGGTCTGCTGCTAGGGACAAAAGAGATGCTGCTCATTTTTCTTGTGCTTTGCTGCCGCGGTTGAAACAGCTGCAGCTTCCATGACAGGTGTATCCAGGGCACCAGCCTTCTGGCCACGCTTCCATCTTTTCCCAGTTTGTCTCCCCGCTCCTTCAACACTTCTAGCATGAAGCTTGTCCAGCAGGCTTGTGCTGTGCTGGAAGAAAGTGAGTTTTTTGGCTGCAACAGAGGGGAATATGCTCCCCTTGCTCCCTTGGACTCAGGCATGTGGGCCATTTCCCAGTGAGTGTGGCCTCAGCAGACAAGTACTAAAGATGCTGTTGCAACACTGAAATTATGTGCTGGCATGAAAAGAGAAGTCCACGCTCATAAAGCTAATATTTACTCTCACTGGCAATTTGGGGGAATGCTCATTGTCCTTTTGCTTGCTTCAGCCACGCCTGCTGCAAGACAATCCATCAGGCTACTGCTAGACCTGAAATGTGTGCACCAAATGTCGCCCACCCTGCAGACGTAGGCAGCAGGAGATGGAAAGAAGGACATTCAGTATAACCACGCAGACTGCTACCCTTTAAATTAAAAGAACATCCTTGTTGCAAACGAGTGCTGCTAAGGTCTTTCCCTCTCAACGGACTACACACAAGAACAGGCAGTGATTTAGCAGTGAGAGGGAAATGTGGTGCCATGTAAACATAGTAGACAGGTGCAGACCTGGCTCTAGGAAACAACAGAGCATTTAATTGCCCGGAGCAGGAAACCAAAGCCTGCAAACCAGCTATGACCTAGTCCTGCTGGAGAGCCAGATTGTCTTCTGCTGCTGTCTCCTCCAGCTGACTGAATTCAGAGCGTGTGGACAGCTGCTGTTTCCCGCATCAGGGCTAGCAGCATAATCTGTCCTCACTCCTCTATGCAGGGTCACCACTGCTGTTCCTCCCATCACATGAGCAGATCTCACTATCTGTTCCTCATACTTACAGCAGCTAAATTCACTTTTGCTATGCCACTGGAAAACCTGACACTGCTCTGGAGAGGTACCGCATTTATTTAAAAGTGCACTCAATTTGTAGAGTGAGGATTTTTGAACTTACCAAAGGCAAGCTCCCATTTGAAAATCAGGTTAGCTGTAGCTCCTAGCGGGACAACAACCATCAGCAGCCTCTGGTTAGGAATGTAGGGACCCTCACAGTGCTCATCCCTTCCTGGAAGAGGCATGAAAGCAGCCCCACTTCCAGAAGTCCTCTAACAAACCAGCTCAGTATTCATTCCAGGTTGGCCCAAGCACCTGGCAGCTGGTACAGTACGTAACCAAATTGCATTCTGGTGAAAGTCGTCCTCAAGTTCAGATGCAAAACTGGCTTCTAACACAACTGCATTATTAATTTGTTGAATGACAAAGAGAAATGCTAGGGATGCAGGTAATAAAGGAGGCAGTATATTTTAAAAGTTAACAAAAAATACTGATATGAGATTGCAATAATTTCCAGTAGGAACTCATCACAAAAGAATCTCTGTTTACAGCAGCTTCTCAATGCCAAAACATTTAGTCTCGTTATTGTAGAAGCTTAAGCAATAATGTCTTAGGCTGCTTTGTTTCATTGCAGAACTGATCACTGAAGATTACAAACAGTAGTAGCAAAAGTTCTTGCAAAGGAAGACACAAAAGCACACTGTTAAGAAGTTACAGACAAAATGTCCAAGTACTGTGTGGCAAATGCTCACAAGTACAGACTTATGATCATGTAACACACAAAATGAACATCACCAAGGGCACAAAATCATGCATTTAAATTGAAGGAGAATAAGTTTAGACCGGATCTTAGGAAGAAATTATTCAGTACAAAGGTGGCAAGACTCTGGAATAGATTGCCCATAGAGGTTGTGGATGCCCCCTCCCTGGAGATGTTCAAGGCCAGGTTGAGTGAGTTTTTGAGCAACCTGTTCTAGTTAAGGGCAAGAGCAGGGAGGTTGGATTAGATGATCTCTAAGGTCCCTTCCAACCTAAGACATTCTATGATTCTATGATTCACAGGTAGGAAATGCCAGGACTGAAAGTGCCTATGAAGCCTTTGTTCCCCGTTGGAAATAAGGTACTTTGATATAATCTCCAATCACAGGATCACAAGCTGTTTTGCCTGAGGAACCCATAGCACTCTTTGCACAGGGAACTGATGAACCTCAACAGCGACTCTCCAGTCATTGGTGTGTGGCCTGCACACTACTGGGTCACTGCACCACAAATTTCATCTGGATCAGATGCATGCATACCAGCGTATTTTCATAATCTTTTCAGCCAACGCTCACGCGGTGGCATTTAGGAAGCGTTAAATTCATATAAGGGACTTACACCAGCTGTGGAAGGACAGACCATCCTTGACTCATCATGAAGTCAGTGAAGCGCAGGCAGACTGTGCATGATATACAATCTGCCAGAACAGAGTGTCCCTTCACTTCTTTAAAAAGTATTTGACACAGCCAAGAAAGTATGTACCATTTCAGCGCTGTGCATCATGCAGCCATGGTACATTCGCTCTGGTCCTAGAATTGGACTTATCATCTCATACAGTCATGGACTGAACAAACAAACCTGCTCATCCTCACCATCCTCATTCCACGTGAATCTCCGCACCTTCTATCCTGTATAAGCGCTGAATCATTACATGTTTCTCCCCAGCACTCTCAGCACAGTTGGATACTGCACATCTCCACGGCACAATGAAGTGCTAGGCCATCTTACCAGGCTCAGCTCCGAACAATGCAAGCGTCCTATAGCTGTGTTATATCCAGCTAAGTGGCCTTACGTTTTGCCATGAAAACACTTTTTCTCTGTTACAGCTTAATGGACGTATCTGTGGAACAGCTCTGAAAGATGGGGAAAGGATATTAACCCTGTTTTACACACATACGATTGAGTCTTAGAAATCACAAGCTCTAGCTCTTTCTGGCTAGCCAGCCTAAGATCTAAAGGAAATTATTTTTTTTCCAGAGTCTTTCTCCATTCAATAAAACAGGTCAATCGATGCAATTTGTAATCTTACACAAAGCAGCCTTCATTAAGAAAAAAAAAACATAGTTCATTACAGCTTCACTTAGCTGGCACAAAACTTCAATCAGTAACGCTTGCCCCTCTGACAGGTTTTTTTTTTCAGACTAGGACAATGGTGAGGGCTGTGTCTTAGAGCTGTGCCAACCTGTGCTCCCAAGGGCAGGTGAAACCATTTGACAGCACATGGCTGATTGGATTTCCTTCCTGATTTCTCTTCTGCTTTATTTGTCTGCGGCTGAGAGCATTAAACTGAGGTAAACTTAGCTTTTGCTTCTTTTGACATGATTTGTGGCATAGATCTTTCACAGCTCACTGTGGGACTAGTTCCTGGTACTCATGTGTCCGAAAGATAGCATGTCCTTTCTTCTCCATACCTCCCCATTAACCTGCTGACATGTATCTGCAAATAACAGAGGATAAATCTGCCTTCAAAATTCAGCCATGAGGCTCAGGAAGAAGTCCTGATTGATGTCTGCAGGGACAAAAGTAAAGAAATCCAAGGGACGCTTTGAGAACTAATAAGTTTCTTTGCTAGAAAGGAGATACACTTAATGGAAATCACAGCTAGTCTCTCTTTCAATTCTCATATCGGATTTAAAGGGACCACAAGGCCAATAACTGTGAAGGCCGGATACAGCTCACCTCACTTTGGAAGATGGTCTTCTTTACTTCAGCTTCAAGAAGGGAGGGGTATGATCCAGTCTTTGCAAGTGGGATGCAGAGGTTTAACAAAAGAGATCATCTAACCTCAGATGCAGACATGGACAAAAAGTACCCTTCTGATATATGTGTCTTCTGTATTTATATTTAGGAAGTTATTTTAAGCTCCATTCATTCTTTCAACTGGAATAACCCTTGAAAAAAATGTCTTTAGAATCTCCTCCTCAATCCTAAACTGAGGTCAAGCTATGAACAAGTCTGCACTTTAATCTCATCTTAGCCTAGATCTCCTTTTGATTCGGAGATCACTTTCTTTGCCTTGGCAAATTATTCCAGGACCCATACTTTCAGCCCAGGAGTGATTACTATACAATCACGTGCACAAGAATTTGTTCAAGAACTGGGGTAAATCTTCATATCTCCTCCTGGGCTCCCTTGTCCTCTGGACCTACTTTGACTTCCCTTACTTTTTCCTTCCAGCACTGCTGTTTAGATTTCCTCTTTTTCTCCATAGTTCCTCTTGGTGGCAAGAGAGGTACTTTGGGAGATCACCACCTTTGCATAACAGTCTTTGATTATCCCATGTTCTCCAGGCACTTCTATGAAAGAAAGCCAGGTCTCACCTGTTGCCCGGGCACTGTGCTGACCTCATCGCTGACTTCACAGTTTTATACAGACAGTCTGACATCACAAGCCAAGTGAAGATTCTGACTCTGACATGTTTTTTCTCTTTGACAGCAGTCTTACTCCTTCGCCTTTTGACAGAGACTAACTCTTTATTAAATCCCTGTTGCCTCAAACAACAGAGCAGAAAAAACTACTGAGCTTTACATTTTCTTTTTTTCACATTAATTGCATGGGTATTTTTCTCTGGATTCCTAGTGTGCTTTCCATTTTTGTTCTGAAATTTCAGCTATGTTTTCTTGTGTGCCTTTATTTGGTCCCTGTGTGATTTCCCATAATTAGGGATCTTGCTGGGACAATTAGAAACCAGCAGAACAAGGTAGCTAGTTTGAATTTCTGGTCCCTCTGACCCATTAGCTCTTTAGAAAAACTTAGGCCAGGCTACAAATGCACAAATTATCTCCTCTCTGTCCTTTTTGAAAGCTGCTCTGTGATTTCTCACAAAATTGCTGGATGCAGTAAGATTGCTACTGCCTTCTGTTCCAGAACTTATTGCATCTTTATGTCAGGTAAACTTGGATATGGAACTCAGAGCTTTTGGCAATGAAGTGCAGCTATCTAAAGGCAACAATTAAAATTGGAGATTTAAAGAGTTAATGGCATTTTTCCTGAATTCTGTTCTACCAGAACTTGGGAGATGCAGGTTCAGTTCCCTGACTTGCCCAGATTTTCAGTGTGTCCTTTGTAATTCAATTTCCCATGGATACAATAACAGTCTATTTCCTCACAAGGCATTTGGTAAGGTATTTACAATGTAAAGTGGTGAAGTGATGGTGGTGCTGAAGCATTTGGAATGACTGTTGAAAAGGGAGCTGGGGAATGTTCCCGGTTTCATCCTAAAACGACAGAAGTGAGGCAGAGCTCAAAGGCCACATCCTGTGTACCTGTGACTAACGTGTCTATGCCCAGTATGTTCTAAAAACTACATTAAAGGCCACAGGAACACATCTGGCATTGTGTTAATGTTATTCAGCTGTATTTCTTAAGTGTTTCTGTGGTATTACCTAAAAATTAGGAACACATAAACATCATCTCTTCAGCACAAATGCAAACAGACCCTTTCTTTTCACCAGTTAGAGCTTGTGGCACTAGCAAAAGGGATTTTTTTTTAACTCAATGTTGTTGCTAGTGAAGGATTTTCCTGAAACTGCCACAGGATGAATGGACAGCTGTAGTGTTTTCCTCCCGCTTTTTTTCTCTTCTGTGTTTGTAAAGATCTTTACTAGAGAGGCAGTATTATTGTTATTATTAGTGAAGGATTCCTAGCAGTGTGCCAAGCATGTTAAGCATCTTCCAGACGTAAATATACACTCAGCAAGGTCCATTCTTATGTTTCCAACTGAATCAATGGCAAAGCAATCCCTTCTTGGAGGAGCTTGCTGCCAATGAGCACATAAGCTCTCTGCAGGAGTGAGGAGTTGTGAGAGGAAGATGAGGCCAATCACCTACCTGTGGACCCCTTCAACACTAGACAAGAAATACAGGGCTGCAACCCTCCTTTGTAGCTTGAGATCCAGAAAGCCTTTCAGCAAAACAGTGCTGATGCAGAATATAATTGTAACCAGTTGGTGCTAGCAAAAGCTAGCCTACACAGATGACAATTAGCAAAGCTAACACACAGCCACAGGGCTTGTGCCCAATGTCATGAGTCCAGGGGCCCTCTGCTCTCCCTGCCTTTTCTCTTCCATGTGCCCTGAGCCTCTTCCTGATGCAAAAAATAGCCGTCTACCTTTACCTCTTAAACAAATGCTTTCAGGCAGACTGCTAGTCTGCTGCGTCTTCTAGACTCAGGCCTTGGTACAGCCTTGGTTTTTGGGAGGAATGAGTTCTCTCCTCAAGGGGAAAGAAGAGGCATAGGTGTCTTCTCACTGTGTTGGGGTGAAAACAAAGTAGCTGTTGCAAACCTCTAAAACTTCTATCAACTCCTTTCTTCATACTGGAGTGGGCAATGCAAACAGCTGCTTCAACGAGCAGATGAGAAGCACTACTTAAGAGTTAGGCATTGTTCCAGTGACATACTCCTAGGGAAAAATTCTAAAACACCCATGAAAAATCAGAAAGAAGTAACATGCCAAATTAATGATGCCAAAGAGCACTGAAATAGCATTTTAGATTTTCAGATCAGCTCTTAGTTCCAGAGTTAATATTTGTTAGGAAATTCATATGTGTCTTGAAGCTTGATGCTGTAAAACCTCTATTTTTTATGAGTAATAAAAAAGTCTGTTTAAAAGAAAAATCAGGAAAAAAGCCTGAAAATTATGACCTCTTCCAAACGTTGAACATCATCAGAGCTGAACTATATGTCTTGACACTTCCTGACCATACACTGCTTTAATCAGGATCCCTCAACTCTATGAACTGAGACTGGCACTACTATAAGCTAAACTGCTTAAATCAGTCTAAGCCTTTAGAGCAGTTTAAGATAACTAAGCCACTTAAAACTCATTAGTACTAAGAGTTAAGCAACATCAACAGGGTATCAGAGATTCTGTATTACAGCCATTCTAGGACTGCAACTTTCTCAAACGTGCACGCTTCCAGCTTCATGAACCCATTGCAAGTTTTCGTAAGTTAAGTGCAGCTGAGCATCTGCCTTGTGATTTTACCTTGATGATCAATCCTGATGTAGTCCACAACACAAGTCAAATTTGAAGCTCAGTGGTTTGAGCGCGGTGCTGGCAACAATGACCAACACCGAGGTCGCGGGTTCCATTCCCACTTGGTCCCCATGTGTTGCCTGGTCTAGTCGAGAGGTGGCGTCCCTGCCCATGACAGGGAGGTTGGACTAGATGATCTCTAAGATCCCTTCCAGCCTATGCCATTCTATGATTCTATGATTCTATCCATATTTTAATATTTATACCAATATTTATACCAAGAGCAAAGCTGACTAGAAAGTATGGAAAACTGCCTTGCTGGTTTTGTTCGTGTATTTTAAAAAAGCTAGACGTAGACTATTTCTTGATATCACTTGTCTCTGCATGCTTCATAATTTTTTATGTAAGTGTGTTGGGGAGAGAATTAAAGAGCACATATGATGGTTTGAGTCTTGTGAGATGGCTTGAGGTTGATATGACTGCATTAGTCATGAGTGGCAAAGCTTCAGTCAGGTATGTAATTCATTCCTAGAACTCAGTGTTCTGTATTTATTGGAAAAACTCTTACATATTTTTAAATAAGTGAAGGGTTTTTTTCAGGAATGTTATTCTAGTATTTCTTCAGCAGTAATTCCATCTTCCTTTACATAAGAACTTAACTGAGCAGCACAGGCAAAGTTACTGTTGCTGCTTGGAGAGCAGAGGCAGGTGTCAAGGCAGAAGGAGGGAAGAGAGCAACAGAAGAACAGGGGCTGAACGTGCTCTCATGACTGGGAGACCCTGCTCTCCTGCACCGAGGACAACAGCAGCTGCCAAGGAAGGACCTTGGTCCCATCTGCAACACTGACAGCTCCAAGAGTAGCCAAAGTTTTTGTACTGGCCAAGCAGATACTGTGGCAATCATCCCTTTGCAGCCTGCAGCAGTGTCCTTCCCCAGGCAGACTTGTGCTGTCTGTGCTTGCAGGAGACCTGTCCCCCTGTGCTCTGGACTTGTGGCAGTATCACAGACTTGCTCCTTTCCTCATCTGTCAGATGAGGAAAAATGTAAATAAAATAGTATATGCACCTCAAACCCCTCCACTTTTCCCTTTTCTTTCTGACACCTAGTTATGATGACGAAAGGTCTGGCACTGTGCCATAACCCTTGCTTAACCATGTATGTGTCCCTTATTCACAGTGTAGCAACACTTTCATTAACATAAGCCAGAGGGAGAGGGGATGAGAGTAAGAAGGCTGACGTAAAGAAAATGGCAGTACTTTGAAGCTTCTTAAGGAAGATCCATAAGTCCTGGAGGAGACAGTTTAATGAGCAGAGTCTGGAGGTGGATGTTAGCTCTCCAGTCAGTCACCCTAAGATCACAATTTCTCAGCTGTTTCTCTATACCGTCCACACCAGTCTCATGCCATAAACGGGTTGCAAGGACAGTGCTGGCTTCTGAATGGAATGTTAATAGAGTTGTGTGAACTACGTTCCACAATTCGTCCGAACTATGAAAAGAAAATTAAACAACACACACATCAAAATTTCACCTTAGTCCTCATTAGGTTTATCATATGTAGCTGGAACATCAGCTCCTCACCAGCTTTTCCCCACCTGAGATAGCAGAGAAACTACTTGTAGACGTACCCTGAGAAGAGCCCCCAGGTACCTAGTTTGCCAGGGAATTTCAAATTTATCTGCTGAACATGAGCAATAGATCCAGACCTAAGTTCTGGATCTGGAGAGGAAAATCTTTTGCCTGTGGCCAACCTCCTTCTCTCTGGTGCCCATGCTCTTTGCCCAGGCCCAGGAAGGTGCTTCCACTTCTGTGAGACTTCAGGTCGTGTTGGTTTGCAAACTCCAGGTCCCTTCTAACGAGGCACAGAGCGAGTGCTTTAGTCCTCCGCTTTTTTCAGATTTCAAGAAATACCACAGTAATGACAAAGGCACTTCTAAAAAGTGGGGCAGATTTATATTGACCTCCAAACAAAGGGAAGGAATCAATGCACCAGAGCTTTTCAACTGACAGCAAGATTTCTAATGTGGGCAGATGTACGCATTTTGTATCATCTTGTTCTCAGAAATTGGTGATATTTAAGTTGTTTTGTTTTTAAATAAATGAAAGAGGCCTGAGGTTAGACACCCAGCATGGAAAAGTTCAGCCTGAATGATGGAGTTTAGTACAGTTGCAAGCACTTCAGCAAAAAAAAAGAGAAAGAAAAAATAAAAAGACTCTTGTGATGAAAATGATTGTGCGGTCTTAACAGTGGATGAAAGCAGCTATTGCTGCCTGAGATGAGTACATTTGAGAAGCTACCTTTTCATTTAAAAGCTGCAGAGCAGCAATAGGTCATTGTTTGGCACTGCATTCTTGAGTAGCTTTAGCAAACACAGAATACCTAAGACTAGGAAAAACAAGGTAGATAAAAAGCAAACCAAAACAAAGGCCTACGGTAAGTTCAGAGAACTTGTATTTCCTATACGAACTGTATGGCTGGATGTTATAATTTCTGGAGCAGGGCAGGACTATGTTTCTGGCTTTAGTGAAGAATGGTTATAAAAATGGAGTGAGTTTCTAGGTCATAGTGCAAGCTGTCATCTGTTCCTCTTTCTGCCTTTCAAAGTGTGATGACTCCCCAGTTTTGCTGAAGTTTTACTACACTCCTTTTAACTCCCTGGCCACACTCTTCATCTGGGTTAAGTAAGTGCAATACCATTCAGGAGAGGTCAGGATCTAGTCCTACTTACCATCCTCTTCTCTGATAGTTTACAAATAAAATCTGGAGTTTAAGTCACTTGACATGCACTGTTAATCACTCTCCATCCAAGTTGCTATAACTGGATTAATTAATTAATCAGGACCGGAGATTAAAATGTACTTGAATTAAAAGGTTTGGACTCTTTGCTACACTTTTGTCATTAAATGACTCATCTACCATTGATCAAGGCCTGCAATTATTATACTACTTTACTTCTCTCTAAGACATAAAAAAGATGAATAATTGTTCACTCTAGATGTGAGTGCTGAACTTAAAATGCTTACAATTGTATAATCTGTGTTTTGTGTATGCACTAGGGTTTGGATGGCTCTTTTTCTTTTTTTTTTAAGTAGCTGTATGCAAGTGATGATTCTTTGTATTTCCATGTTTTGGCTCCCTCTCTCAAAAAGGCATGTACTCCTCTTCATGCTTCTCACCCTAATAGAAATCCTTACATGTTACAATGAATTAAACACTATTCTACCTTCTCACAAAGAAAGCAAATATTTTCGTGTCTCCTTAGAGTACATCCTCTTCTGGAAGTTGGATGAACTTGTTAATCTTACTTCAGCAAAACTTCGGTTCCACCTGCCTAGCTAGGCTTAGAGTCAAGTAGTTTCACAGGAGCCACAAGTGATGTGAAGGTCTGTGTCAAGTCAGGAGGCAAAATTGGCGATCTTATCGTGGGCTGTGCTCCTGTGAGCTGGGAGAGCTGGCTGCTGGCCCAACCCTGGTGACTGTGTATCAAAGCAATACAAAGTCCACTGTGGATCACGAATGGTGGGATTCAGGAAAGAGCAGGTCTCGGGTTGCGTTGCCATCAGGACTAATTTTCTAGATATCTGAAGAGGGGTGGAACAAATCCTCTTTGATCTGTGCCTGCCCAGGGAAAGACTCATTTCTTGTACAATGAAGAGGCACGGCCTGTGATGGCCACATAACTCCTTGGGAACTCTGCATGTGTGGTGGATGCTGACGGAAGCTTGGTTTGTCAACTCCTAAACCAAAGCTATATATACTACAATTCAGCAGACCACCTCATTCGTGCATAGATCTGTTGCATTCCCAGATCTCTGCAAAGAGATTTCAGTCAGACTGTATTTTCTCGTCTCAAGCATTGGAGGGATGTGCCCGTGGTTTAGTGGCCTCTGAGGACTTCTGCAAGGATGCAAAGTAACTGGAGGGTACAACTCTACCTGGTATTTAATTTCTTCCATGCCTCTGATTTCTGTAGGAGACCTGGGGCACCTTGGGTTTTTGTAGAAAATGCTTGGAGCCATTGATGCCCTGGGTCCCATTTGCCCTGGGACTAGTTAGTCTCTTGTCTGGTTGCATGTCTGGCACAGCTGCCATCAGCGAGCTGCGAGGGAGCAGTGTGTATGCTCCAGCGCTCATGGTCATCCTCCATCCAGGACATAGCATGGCCAAAGGACTGTGCGTTCAGCACAATCTGTCTGCATGTTGGGTAATCTCAGATTGTCCCTGGCTTTTTAACCACCCTTGCCAGCATTCTCCATCTTGCACTGCTGCCCAGTATGCCCACAGCTCTTGAAAACACACCACTTCTTCACTCTTTGTGAAAAAAAGCAAGCTTTTGAACCTTGGTGTGTTAAACCTGAAAGACAGCAGAAGATACAGGACCAGCCACCTGAAGAAATGTAAGCCACAGCCTGTCATGGAGATCAGGAAGAGTTTAGGTGCCTATATTCCTTCTTGGACTTGGCCATTTGCCTGACAGCGCTTACCATCAGACTTAGCTTTTCACCAACTGTTTCCTGCAGCTCACAGTGAAAGCAAACTCCCACAGACTTCCACAAGGGTTCTGCCAGCGTAAGGCCATCTTTGTTCAGAGCAATCCTACAGCAATAGTGAGAAGAGATTTGGTAGAAAGCCTAGGCTGGGGAATTTCTTCCTTGAATAATTAGATAATTTGCAATAGCATTCTTAGTGGTGTTCTTAAAATGCCATGACTCAGACATAGCTGTAAGAATGTTAAAGACCTGATTTATTTTTCTGTTAGCAGAGTTGATTTGGGTGCTTGAGATTTTCTCTTTGCAGGGTCAGAACAATTCAGAGCCTTTATCTTCACCACTTGCCTCTGGCCACGTTCACCTTTTGCTCTCCACAACAGTCAAAAAGTTTTAAATTAACACATAATGTACTGAAATTGAGAAGGAAGGCATAGTTGATTTTCTTTCTTTTCATACTCTTAGATAAACTACAGTGCTTGACCTTGTATTTAGGATAGTTCTATAAACACATGCATGATCTTAGCAAACAGCTGCTTTAAATATATTCTGGGCCTCAGTGTGACATTGTAGGGTGCTGACTAGCTTGTCAAAAGACTGGATTACCTGAATCAGCACTCATTTGCAAATTCAGAACTCAAGACTTGATCCTTAAGGGCTGTCTTTTGCTGGTAAGCATGTGATTTTTTTTTTTTTAAACTGGCACTAATTTTCCTGTATCAAAAAATGTATTTCATCCCAGAAGATGTATTAGGTCAGTGGTTTTGGCTGGTGAGAGATTAAAATAGTAACATGTTCTAACTAAAACAATACAGACCTTGGAAAGTTTGGTGTGGAGGAAGAAGCAACCAACCAAAACCCAACCACATGTAGAAAAAAGATCACGCTAACTCTAACAGCTTCACATATTTATTTTTTTTTTCTTCCCCCACAGGAAAAATTGTGATTCTTCTCTATCCCACTGGCAAAGAAAAAAGTGGTGATTCTCGCTGATTTGTAGTACTCTGGCTGACCACAGGGGAGAACATAACTTGAACCTTTCACAATTTGAAAAGCCAGAAAAGCATGGCGATACCATTAAGCCTTATGAATGTGGAGCCAGTGAGGTTTCAAGGAGTATGGGGATGGGTATTTCCTTCTCTTTCTTTACCAGCTTCATACCATTTCTCTCCCTTCTTAAGATTAAGCTGTCCTGTCCTTTAGTAAGCCTGCTGCCCTTCCTAGTCTTCTGCAATCACCTGTTGTGACAAGCATATAGATACTTGCTGAACCACCTTGTGTGTTAATGTAGTCAATAGTACTTAAACCAGCAGTGACATTTCTGGACCAGCTCCATTTGATACCGCTGATACTGCTGCCCAGCCTGAGCGACAATCGGGACTGTGCACATGGTGCCAGCGTTTCAGTGCACCCTCTGTAGCCAAAACTCAAAGAAACCTGACAGAGGTGCTGAAGTCCCCACTACTCGCCGCACAGCCACATGTGCCACACCAGACAGAACTGGAGCAAAGAGGCATCTGGACTCCTTCACTCTCACCTTCGCCCCTTCTCCAAGCCTGCCTACCCATCACTGGAGGTCCTTTTCCTCAATTCGCTCCCCTGGTCACTTTTCATCAGCTCAATACACCTTCAAGGACATCTCAGTCGCATCTGGTCATCCTGTGCTAAGTGAGTGCTTGTGCACCCCTCTGTGAGAACCTCGGGGCAATCCTCACCACAGAGCAGGACTCAAGACCTTGCCTCTAACCCGGCATTCAATCTCTTCTGCTCCTTAGGTAAGTTCAAGGTATGTACACGTAAAAGTACAGCAAGGGCAGCAGCTACAAGTCCTGTCATTTCGTAGGAGTATGAGATTCCTTTCCTGTTGCCACAAATCTGAGCTTAGCTCATTTCATGCTGTTAGACAGTAACTACGATTGATTCCTGCAATTGCTCCATATCAGAGGTGGGTAAGTAAATGTTTACCAAATACCGGTACTTTGGAGTTTGCACAATATTATTAGATAGATCGGCATAATAAAACACTCAGGGATCCTTTGATCTAAAGGCTGTGCATGTATTTCAGATCTGAAATGTCCATGTACCAGAATATTTGCTTATGTGTACAGTTCCAGATTACTGTGCTCGGCACTTGTTCTTCCTGGTTTTCTCTTCAGCTCTGCTAAGTCAGACATTTTAGAATTCAGTGTCACCTGGCTTTGCACTGCACATTGCCACAATGAATTAGTGAAGAAAAAATGCCTACTAACTTTCTGCTTAAGTAAAAGATTAGAATTTAAGAAAGAAAGCATTTCTAGCAACACCATGTCCAGTACAGATCTTCAAGGATTTTTGATGTGCTTGCTTCAAGGCAACTGTAGTAGCCCTCAGAGAGGAACTTCCATACAGACTATGATATTACACATCACCAGGTATATTACCTTTGAACCAGATTAGACCTGCTGTAACTGGAAATAAGTAATTGTACTAACTGGATAGTTAGTTCCCAGAATAGCAATTTTATAGCTAGGGAGAGTACTCAGACTGCAGCCTTTCAAATCTCTGAATATATTATAACTTAACTACTTGGCAGCATTCAAGGGACAAAAAAAATCTGAGTGCCACCTTAATGAGTTCTTACTAGCAATACAAATATTTGGGCTTCTAGACAAAAGACGATTATAGATTAAATGATATTTGGATAGCATCATGTGGCTGATTAAAAATGGAATAAACTGCTAATGCAGTGAAGAATGCATCCATTTACAGGCCTGAATCGACTTTTAAAACAAAAGGAAAAAATTTCTGAAAAGTTTTCTTTTTTTATGTACTACTGCGTACAGGTGACACATATTGTTTCCATTAGGCATTTTTCCAAAGGAAAAGGAAAGGAAAAGAGATAACAAAGATGAAATACATGCTACTTTAAACGCAGTAATTATTATTAAGGAGTGGGGTTTTTTTGGAATTGCAGTTCTAGTCTGATAAACTGTTATGCAAAACCACTACTAACTCAACAGAACTGCTGCCACGGAAATGGTTCTCCAGCAGCTATTCTCACCTCAGTGAAACAGAGCAGGGCTTATTGCTCCCTCATCTCTTCTTCTGCCCTTGCCTGGATTTATTCTGAGCCATGAAAGCAATATAATGGACTTCCTTTCCTGGGCATCATCGCTGTGATGTTTGCTTTCCAAATTAGCTACACCACCTGAGGCCCACCAAATCCTGGAGAAAAAGCATTGAGGAGGCAGGACTTGACTTGAAGAGCCTTTAAGAAAGTTTATGTAGAAGACTTTATTTGGATCTACTCAGAGTCTTAGAGGGCTATAGAACCATCATTTACTTTTTTTAAAGATCCTTTTCATTTCTATATAAACTTCAGTGACAGAGGCCAGCAATATCCCAGAAATCATCCTGACATGGTATTACTTTTGGTGCAAAGTGACACACTGAGAGCTCTGGCAAAGAGGAGAGCTCTGCTTGCCTGTGGGGCCAGGCACAGGGCAGCGCCAAGGGGCTCCTCCTTTTTTTCTTGCCCCACAGGATACAGTGCTGAGTAACACAGGTAAGGGAGACAGTGTGGAGCACCCAGGAACATTGTTCAGTCTCTGGTCTGACATTTCTTTCATAACCCAAGTTGTGTCTTCAGCCTCACCTGGACACACACAAACAAGCTAGTTTTAAACTGGCCAACAAAGCTACAGAAAAAGGTATAGCTACCCGAGGATTTATTGTCAGTGCCAGACTAAGCACCAGGCTGATGGAACTGCACTACTGAGTACCCTGCTGCCTCATCTAAAAGCGGCCCATGCCCATCTCTATGAGCCAGTGTGTTCTGCTTGGGAATGGTCCCCCACATTTGTGTTGCAGAGGAAATGTCACCTTTATTTCTCTGTGTTTCAGTTTCTTATTAATAAATCAAGTACCTTGTCTGCTGTGAAGAAAAATGCTTGAAACAGGTAATGTACCTTGGATGAGGGAGAACCTGGCACCTAGCTGACCTGAAATGTGGACAGGTTCTGTCCTTTTCTCCTTTACTCTTACTGCCTTTCAAGTGCTTATACTCTGATATGCTCTCTCGCTTTTTCCCCCACAAAAGAGAAAGACAGAGTGACATTTCCCACCCTTCCCCTCTTCAGACTGGCAGCAGTTCACCTCTGTAGTGACTTTTTCTCCACCTTGTAAGTGGACAATCACTTTACAAAGAACAGAGCATGTGTACTGGACAAGTGATGGGCAAGTGCCACAGTGGTTAGGGAAAGCATCCAAAGCTCTAGATAGCATTCCAAGCTTCAGAGGGCATCTATCTCTCTGCATAGCAAAAATAGGCCAGAAATACAGTAAGAATAGACCTCTCTCATGGGGTTTTGGTACATCAGTTCCTGTTTGAGGCCAGAGCTGTCTGAAAATTTGGAAGAGAAGGTTAAAAGAATTTTTGCTGCTCATAGGAGAGATAAAAAAAGAGAAGAGGAAAAGTGAAAAAAAAAAGGAAGAAAGGGGAAGGGAATGGAAAATTGAAAGGGAAAAAGAAACAGAAAAGAAAAAAGAAGAAAAGGAAAAGAGCTTGACGTTCTAAAGAAGGATTTTTTTTTTCTTTGGATTAATGGGTTCATGCCCAAGAGCTAGTAAGTCTCAGTGATCAGGACAAGTGTTTCTCAAGGCCCTAGCAATCCCCCTCCTCGCTGCCCTGCATCACACGCAGTCAACTACAGAAATTAAGAGAGTACAAAGGTGTTGTGAAATACTATGAAATCAGAGCAGCAGGACCTTGTACTCCCTATGTCCTTATGCTGCAGCCAAGGAATTACACACAACACAGGGAAACGAGACATAAATCTCCTCTAGCCTGTCCTGCTGGGGAATCTGCTGTTGCTGTTGTCAAAAAGTGCCAGCACCCAGTGAAACTGGTGGGAGTTTAGGGCATGTGAAATAAAAGAAATGTAGGACTGGCCCTTGACATATTCACATAGAGCCCTTTGACAACAGTAGGACTCCCTTCCTGGGTTCATCTGTTCCAGATCAGACTGGAAATGCCAGCCAGGAGAAAAACCAAACCAAACCAAAGAGATGCTACTATTGCTCTTCATTTATTTAGCCTTATTGTAGTGTAAACAGACATGAAACCTGAGAAAGCAAAGTCTCAGAGCACACTTTATGCTTTGGGATGTTTACAAATTGCCAGCCCTTTATGAAAATAAAAAAAGCAGGAATTAGAAAACAAACAAAAAACCCCACCCCAAAACATTGAAGATATTTCCTGGTTCCTGCTTAAGCACATGAAGGAAGAAGGAAGACCTGCTCAATCTGGACCAGTTCCAGATTCACACGGTCACCTTCACATGGGGCTTTGCTTTTGGTAGTGCTTGTATTTGCCATTCAAATTCATAGAACCATGAACACAGCAGCAAAGCAAAAGAAAAGGTTGTCTAGTGCAGATGGTGGGAAAACAGGCTTGGCACCTAGTGGGCTAGGGGCAGCCCTGAGCAGAGCAGGCAAGGTGCAAAGAGAGGAGGAAGATTCACCAGGATGGCTTGGTGTCATGAGCCCTCAACCAGAGCTGATGAAAGAGCTGTCTGCTTCTCTGCCTTTCATCATCTTTTTGATGGAAAATCCACCAGCTCTCACCCAAAATCTATCTGAGGCTGGTGTGCGAAGTCAATTGCTTTTTATGAAAAGCTGCCGTTCACAGAACAGCATGGTATTTATGTGAGGATCCTGTTTCGCTATGCCTTCCTCATGCTTGTGGTGTTGTAAGTCTGGCTGCACACATGGGCAGGAATCTCCCTTGTTGCCAGGGTTCTCCCTTTGACACACCACAGGATCTGTTAGGCCAGCTACCAAATCTAGCATCTTGTCTGAGGCATCAGGCACTGCTTACTTCTCAAGAGGCAAATTCAGAATGCCATGGATGATACAGTGCTGCTTATGAGGGAGAAAATTTCCTTCCTCCTAAACAAAAGAACTATCCAGGGTTCCAGGCCCATTGCCATCAAACTCCATTGTCTCTTCTTCATATGCTCTGTGCTTTATATACACTTGCCCAGTCATATGCTGGCTTTCCTTTCCAAAACTTGGGTAAACTCTGTCCCACTCTCTTTCTAAAAGGATCTAACAAATGTCTTGCCTGTGGCATGCCACATGCCACAGGGCACAGCCCAACAGTCCATGCCAAACTGCAGCCAGAGCCATGTTCAGCCACCCTGGGGAGAAAAAAGGTGAAGTAATGGATGCTCCTAGTGTTTTATTTATAATTCCAATTGGATTTGAAATGCTGCAGAGCCTTCCAAACAAGTCAATGTAGCCCTTCATAAAGGTGATGTGGAGCAAGTTGATTGGAATTGTGAATAGCACAAAGATTTTCAGGAGACAGAAATGCTCTGATGACTTCTATAGTAGAATAAGGGACTGTGTAAACATATCATACTTGATTTTCCAGACAAACCCAGGCACTGAAATGTCTACTGAAATCAATGACAGCTGTCCAAGTCCTGTCCCACTGGAATCATGTAATTCAGCATTTTTTTCAGCATTTCATTCCTAGCTAGTTATTTTTTCCTTTTAATTTATCTACATAAAAAATGTATGAGGTTAGCCCAGAAAATACCCAATACATGCAAAGCTGGCGTTAAGATTACCCAAGAAAGAGTGATCAACTTGCGGAAATGCCTTATGAAGAGGGATCCAGGAGCCACTGCACTTCAGTTTCTCATTCCTGATGAGAAATGGCAGGGCCTGCGCTGCTTATTCCTGGCCTGAAGAATAAGGGCTAACGCTAAGGGGCTGACAGACTTTAAAAGGCAAGTCATGAGACCCAGTGGTCCTTTCTGCTCACAGATTTTCCCACTTTCCCTGGGGCTGGTGTGACATACCTACCAGCTGGTGTGGCTGACTCTGACTGCCCTCTAGTGCAGGCATCAACCTGGCTCAGTAATTTAAAAGACGGGATAGCTACAAATGGAACCTACAGCTGAATGGTGAGCCAGCCCTTGCTCAAGTGTTGGAGGTCTATGCTTGGCAAGGAGACTCCCAAGTTGTATTCCAAGTGACACATCGGCCACGAATATGAGCCCACCAACCTGCTTTAACGGTGCAGAGAAATCAGTTATCTCTTCTGCTGCACAGATAGAAATTGTCATGCAAACCACAGGTAAATTGGTAAAGTATCACCAAAACAGAAGTGTCACATCATAATTATACATTTTAGAAGTGTCAGAAATGGCTTCTGGGGTGATGCGTTTAAGAGAACACTTTGGCTAGTTCAGTCTCTGTCTCACATGTCAATGAACCTTCTTACGTTACAGGAGGTTTTAGAACTTCTTTTCCATAAAAGAAGACAATATAGTTTTGAATTACAGAAATCCATGAAAGCTCAAGAAAAATATCCTTCTGTGCAACAGCGGAATCACTTAGGACAATCTCAAATAATCTTGATTTTCCTCGATGCTTCAGGTTTTAGAGACATTGTTAAGATAGAAAACAGAGCAACCTCATCCTTAGATTCAACAACTACCTGCAATTAGATACAGCAAGATAAAATTACATTACTGAAGAGAAAAGATCTACTTGCAGTGGTTCCAAATAGACATCTGAACTATTTATCTTCTGCTGTACAGCTGATGTATTCTGGCTATGCTTTTTATCATGAGATAAGTGAATCTGAATGACCTGGGTCAGAATGACCACATTCTTGGGATCCATTTGATAGATTCCTGTTGAAAAGAAGCATTATAATGAGATGAATTTAATAATGTGAAAGATTCTAAAGAATGGTAACGGACTATAGAGCCCTTTGTAGCAGATCAGTTCATGCAAGATCATCCAGCCCATCATCCTTTCTCTACAAGAGGACAAGTTCTGGGCAAAATACAAGAAATTTTATAAATTTTTCCTGTAATACATAATAGATAGAATTTACTTCAAAAGCATGGTGCTAATGAAGCACCATTAAACAGTCAGTTGTAGTAAGCACCTTGGTTCCATGGCTGCATTTAACTCACATGAGATGTATCAATAGCTCCTACCTGCCTTTAGCTTCCCGGCAGTTACTAATACACATGCATACTTGCATAGATTGGCCACCCTGCTGCCCATCCGCATACCTTTGGCTGTATCCCTGTGAAGCTTCTCACTCTTTGAAAATTTATCTAGCTTAAATAAACTAATTGTCTGCAAACACTAGCATCTCATACCCACTCCTCTTCCCAGCTCTTCTAATATATACAAATGGCACTTACTATGCTTTTGCCTAAATAAAAGCCAACCCAAGGTACTGTGGCCAAAACTTCTTTTTCTACAGGCAAGTAGAATTCTGTGCAGAGCAAATTAACGCCCTCATCTGGTTCCTGGTGGCTTTATATGGATACCCAGTGGGTATAAATTCAAGGATAGATACCATGACACAGAGTCTAATTATGGTCAGAGCTTAAACACATTGATAGTAATTGTTACCACTATTGCACCTGTTCTATAACTAGTTAGAAGATTTTGCCTTCCAGGGCACTTTCTAACTCTCAATAAATGCACTTGAGCAGCTCATTCTGGTCACCTGAGTAACTACTTCTTTTGAGAGTACTGTTGTATCAGTCTTGCTGGTGTATCTTTAGTGATGCCTCCACCAACTACAGTCAAATCACCAGGCTTCAGCAGCAAGACCTGGGAAAATAATCCCAGTTTTGTAAAGGTTTCCTGCTCTCAACCCTACATGGTCAGATTTTTAAGTTAACAGATGTAATATCTGCACACAGATAGTGTAACGTCCCAGTAATGAAGATGTGCTGACTCCTTGGTGTTAGTCTGCACTGGCTGAAAACTGCTGGGGCACACTCACTGTGTGGAGATGAATGTTTGCCACCAGGGCAGCAAACTGAGACTCTGACGGACGGCAGACAAATAAATGGAATTCTTTAGGCAGTTGTTTCTTAAAATTAGTCTCTTGCCAAACTAAGAGGTCATTAAACCTTTGCAGAATCAGACAGAAAGATCTACTAACACTGTCATTTTCAAGCTTAATTGGCTTATTTCCTCAGTTCCCTTGGGACGAGTGTCAGTGTGCAAGGTGATACCTACAAGCACACTTGCTCTTCCTCTCTCTTCCACAGGTATTCTTAGTAAATATCTGCCGCTGCTGCCACTGCGCCTGCGATTGAGAGAGAGATCATTTCAGACTTATTAGGTGTTTTGTCCCTACAAACACAGTCATATAGCAATATACAAATACAGCAGTTGTGTAACAGCTCAATGTCAAATGTATTTGACTACAGCTGGAGGAGGAAGAGCATCTGAAAGGACAAACCACCAAAAATGCTGCCTCCCTTAAAAAAATAAGAGAGGTTCCAATGCAAACAGACTTGAAACAGGCCAGCTTGTACACCTGAGACAACAGTTTTAAACGTATCACTAACTGCAGCTGTACAAGTTCCTCTTACGCCCTTCGCCAATGTTGTGTTTCAACTCTGTCCTGCAGGGACACTTTCTAAGATCATAGAATCATCATAGAATGGCCTAAGCTGGAAGGGACCTTAGAGATCATTTTAATCCAGCCTCCCTGCCGCCAGGGATGCCACCTTTTGACTAGATCAGGCAACACATGGGGACCGAACGGGAATCGAACCCACGACCATAGCATTTTTAGTGCTACGCTCAACTGCCTGAGCTAATTGGCCCCCTACTAGATGCATGCATAAATATCAGGCCAAAATAAGGCTCTGTCTAGCTTCAAATCAGAGTCATGGGAAAGACTCGCACTGGCTTCAGCAGAGCTAGCTCAAGCCCTCCATCTAACCTAACCCACTGCTGATAGCTATGTGTGTCCCTAAATGGCCCAGATGTCCCACACTGATAGGATGTGAACACTGTATCGTACTGATCATAGTATGGAGCAATAACTTGACTGCTATTAAACTACCCAGAGCTAATAACTAGGAATGCAGAGATAAGCACAGCACATAGTAGTTTCACTACGGTCTACAGGAGCTTCGTGAGCTGTGAGCACCGTCCCCACTCCTCTGTGCCCTGTTGAAAACTCCACACTGTGGATCCCAGTCTCATCTCCTATACTCTCAAGATCAGGCATTGCTCTTCTGCATTCCATGCAGTGTTACTATTGCACAAGCAGAGGAATAAGTTAGTGTTATCTATTTTCTCATTTATATACTCTTTTGCAGCATTAAATGAAAGCTTGAAGTAGCTTGCACTTCATGAAAAGGGAGCAAGCTGGCTGAAACTTACTGTAGGGTCAGAGCACGCACACAGGCTGGTACTCCTGGTAGCAAATGAGCTTCTTCCCTAGCTACTCCACTATAACGTCTGCACATGTCTAGAAACAAGCAATGAAAAAATCTGCTATCGTTACTATTTCAGAACAATAAAAGTAAATTTAACAAGAAACAACCACTTTTCAGTTAAAATTACTATTTTATAGCATTGCGCTCCCTCTCCCTCCTCCTGCTTGTTCATATAATATTTGTTAAGATTAAGATTGAGATTTAGCAAATCAGACAATCTTAAATTCCCTTTTCCATAGCAATATTAACCCTGCCCAACAGGGCTAGTCAGTAGGGTGTGGCAGACTATAAAGCTAGCAAATAATTTAACACAGTACTGTTGTTTCACCTTTTGCTTTAGGAGTACACTCATATTTATACCACTGGGAACACAAAAGCATAATTCAGAAGAGAATTCTCTAATGTAACTGCTATAAAAAACCGACTTATACCACTGATTATCTTATAATTATTCTTTACAAGCCCAGTTCCATGCAGGTAGTATCCCATCAACCAATACCATCCATCAAATGTACCTGCATTTAAGTATTCAGTACATAATTGCTTTCCCATAACAATAGGCTTTAGCAGTTCTTACTCCCTTAGCCATCACCAGGATTTTTAATATATAACATTGTGACTTCAGAGGTGCCTCAGTCACATTGTAGTTACAGTGCAAGCATGCTGTGATGTTGAACAACATAGTCACAAACTTTTCCCTACTTCTCTGCTGGCCTGGGAGCTGTGCTGCCGAAATCTGTGCGACATTAATGCCCTGAAACTGTCCTAGAGTTCCACATCCTCCAACATCTTGTACCTAAAAATGAAGCTCTCAGCTCACCCCCAAGAGGTCACTAATTAAAATAGGTATTTTTAGACTCCGATATACCGCAAGTGATACTATAAATGTTTTGTGGTTTTATTTTCTTATACATTTAATCTCTAGAAAAAGGACAGAAATTTTACCTTCACTGTAATGACAGCCCGAGTTACAAAAATGTATACTGGATATAAAAGAGAGGAAAGAATAAATCAGAAGATACTGAATGACTTCAGTAGTTAGCCTTTCAATTATTTAGTGGGTGATGCTAGCAACAAGCACCTGCAAAGAAGCAGCTGAGAGATGAATATACTGCAACACCAGCTCCAACTACATCTTAAAGATTAGTTTATTTTCCCTCTTTTTGCCTTCCATTTTTATCTTCCCTCCCAACAAAGAAAGCATTCTTTGCTATCTCAGCTAAGGCTACAGAGGCTTCAGGGAAAAGATGAGGATAACTGCAATTTCATCAAGTTTCTAAAAGCTCAAAGTGAGAAACATATCCATGACATCAATGCTTTGGGTTTCCTACAGCAGACCAGGCAGGCAGAGACATCAGGGGGAATTTCCTGTGCCCTCATGGGTCCCCGCAACACTTTCTCACCACTTGTTCACCATGTCCTGATGCCATGTATGCTCTGTGAAAGGCACAGAAGACACACCTGAGTCACCTTGTTGCTTGGGAAAGAACCTGGAAGGACTAGAGATGGCTGCAGAAATTGCTAAAAAGCTGAGAATCAATGGAAGGGCAAAATCACACCACTTCATAGCTTCTAAGGCATACAGAAAAATGGTTTGCTCAATCCATTTCTTACATTACTGGCTTACACAGCTGTATGGTACCTAGATATTTTCTTGATGTTGATGCATCCACTTTCATCAGACTTCCCAAAAAGAAAGGCTACAGCTGTTAAAAGCATGCTACAGATGGGGAACAGGGAGACTGAGATCAAGTGACAGCTAAGAACTGAATGCAGGTCTCTGAATCCCGAACTAATGCTTAAATTGTCTTATCTTCATTCTCTTTTCATCCATAAACCTGGTTATTAAGTATTCATTGCAACACCGAGTAGCCCAAGAAATACAAATTAGGGTTTAAATCTGTGCACTTCTCACTGTTCTACTCTCCTAAATTCATCAAACATCAGAGTAAACTTGTGTAAGAAGGGGCTAATGGACAGGCAATTTTAATGTCAGCTCTTTGACACCGGAACTCATTTTCTGCAATGGTCTCCATATCTACGCATTGCACACAATGAGGTTTTGTATTCAATGCTCCAGGAGGGCTGACCTTGCTCTCAAAAAAAAAAGGAAGATGCAGTAAAGAGTACTAAAGAAGAAAATAAGTGGAAATTCACATTAATCAATTAGGAAGCCCTTGACAGCACTTCTAAGCTGTAGTAAGTGTATTTTGCTTCGCTGTAGTTTTGCAGAGAGGGTAGGTGCTTTTATAGGGATGAATACATAAATATTTCAGATGATGAGCTGCTTTTTTGTGGACTTCAATTTTCTTAGTGCAAGCAAGAGAGCTGCTTTTAACCTTAACAATTATAGCAGCTGTCTGTCATTCAGAAAGCTGTAAGCCTTTGACAGGAACAGGTCTAGTCCCATTACAGGGAAGAAACTGAGGCACAGATGCTACAGTCAAACACATCAATTCTCTGGGAGAGTTAAGCTATATTCCTTTTCCTGCATGTAGGTTACTGAGTTACACAGATCTTTGGTACTCAGTGTAAATGCTGAGGTAGTTAAATGCTGAGGGAGTTAAAATTTAGTGCCTATTTAGTGAGTTCATATAATTGTAGGTTTTATAAGAAGTAAATAAACATCATGAGAAGCAACTCTTCGTTCACCTATTAACAAGACAAGGAAACCTGTTGTCAGTCAAAGCTCCCCTTTCAGAATACCAGCAAACGCACCTGCTGAATTATATATTTGGAGACCTCTACCTCATCTACTCATGAAGCAGATTCAGTAACTCATCTGACTTTTTTTGCCCCTCCTCTGCTAGGTCCTTGCGCAACACTATTCTTTTCCAGGGCAGCTAACTCTGTGACCTCTATTTGCAAGAGATATCTTCCTCTGCACCCCTAGATGATGATGGCATGAGGAAGTCTTTTGCTGACACTGCTGCCCAGAATAATGTTTTCTGAATTGTGTTTGGAATGAGGCAAATGAAGTCAATTAGCTCAGTCAGTTGAGCGTGGCACTAACAACGCCAAGGTCGCAGGTTCGATTCCTGTTCGGTCCCCATGTGTTGCCTGATCTAGTTGAGAGGTGGTGTCTCTGCCCATGACAGGGAGGTTGGATTAAATGATCTCTAAGGTCCCTTCCAGCCCAGGCCATTCTATGATTCTATGAATTCAAGCGAAACTGGGAATCTGGTGATACTCCACTATCAGTTGATTCTCCACCGAAGTGAAGCCCAAGCCCAAATACATATGCACAGAAAGGTACACACCTCTAGAAAGTCACCCTATCTATCCCCATAAAAGTTGTTTCGGTTCAGAAGAACTGAGAAAAAATCCAGAATCGGGTTATGTTTGCATGAGAATCCTGGAAACTTGAGCAAAAATGCTAAGTTTATTAAGCTAACTATCAACCAGAAATCCACTCCCATGTGAATTATCAAAGCTACTATATATCTACTTGCCAACAACAAATTCCGCAGCTGTGGCTGCTGAAGGGCTGGAAAAAATTAGGAAATTACCCTCTTTCAAGCCCCTTAGAGCTGGCAGCTCTAGCAGAAGCCAGGAGAAGGGACAGAATCAGTTTACTCCAGTCTCAAATGACTATAATGCAGCCTTTTGGAGCTGTCTGGTATGATCCACATATTTGGCTTAAGTAGTTCCAAGCCATTTTTTTTTCTACAGGCATAACTATTTCAGTTGGGAGTGTGGGGGTTTTTTGTGTCTTTTTTTTTTTCCCCATACAGAAATGGTTGTATTGGCATCATACACCTTTATACAAATATAATATTCATTCACAGTAAAGGAGAGATCACAGAGCTGTAACTCCATTGGGATATTTAAAGCCACTGCAATTTCTCTGTGTAGACAAATCTCATCATTTCCAACACTTGGAGATTCATCCATCGCACTATTGAGATTTGTCTTGTCACAGTGTTGGAGAGCTTCCCAAAACCCTCAGTCCTGAAATATTGTCACAATATGCAGGATCCTTCCCTACAGTCTCACTTCATAAAAGCAGGCGAAAGTTACACTCAGGAGCTGCTGGCCTTTATAGTGTATTGCCTTTTGTTTCTCTTCCACAAAGCTGACCTTGAAATGTACTTGCTACAGCTATTCTCTCTCTCCCTCTGCTCTTGCACTGAAGAGCTTGCTCTGCTCTGTCTGATGTTCCTGAGTCATTATCTACGACTTAATATCCGTCTCCGAGTATTTCATGTACAAATTAAGTGGTGGAAATAACAGCTCCACTCTTAATAACATTTCGTAGCAAAAAAAGACCCAAAACTGTGCCCTGCTATGACCCTCTTACGGACTTGCGTTTTCTCTGTCATGAGAAGCTAGTACACATTGCAGGTTTCAAAGACCTGACAGCCTGAGAAGGATGCTACTATTTCCTCTCAGTAGAAAGAGAATTACACTAATTTGCAGTGCTATCAATTATTCTGGAACAGTCAGTGAATCCAGTACAAATGGCTCACAGCTGCTCCCATGTGCTCTAATCCTTTAACACTGGACCTAGCAATGGCACTTCTGCTGCCTCCGTCTGCTGAGGAATCCTTTCCACCACCTCGAGGAGGAGCTCAGATGGGACAAATACTGAGAGCAGGTAGGCAGTAAACAAGTTGGGATGAGCTTGGCAGTGTCTGCTCCCACCAGCTCTTTGTTAGCCATGGGGCAGATGCATGAGCCACAGTCACCTCTCTCCACAGCAGCCAGAGCAACAGTCACTGCCGCGTTCCTTCGCTTCTCTGCTGGGACTCACCTTAACAATCTTCCCTGCTTTATTGCTACAACCTGACAGCCAGGAGACAAGGATAACTCAAAGGTGAGCAATTCCAAAGACAGGAAAACACCTCTGTGTGTCTCCACAGAAGGTTACAGAAAAGATTTAGGAGTCACAACAACTTCTCTTGACTACTGGTATAAATCTAACAATGTTTTTGTTGTCTCTTTTTTTGTTGTTTATTTGTCGTGTTGTGGGTTTTTTTTTAAATAGTCTCTGCTGTCAGGGTGTCGTTGAAATGCACAACCTCCCCATCTCATTTTGCCATACCTGAACCTGAAAAAAAACCCCCAAACCTCAAATGATGTAGACTGTGTCTTAGAATTCTATCTATCCAGAAGTTTCTGGCTAAGGAAAAAGGACTCTCATATGACAGAAGGTAAAAAGATGACCTGCCCCAGCCGAAGTGTGATGGCAGAGGTGCACTGGGACCTCAAGACCTTCAGAGGTAGAAAAAAACAGATGCTGCTTGCTGTAACAAAGCGATGCCTCAAAGGTCTTCTCCTCATCCTCCTCCTCTTGAGAGGCAACCACTGGGCAGTAGCATTTTTCTGAAACCTGTGTCTGGTCTCCTCAGGCTGCATGATCCATTTGTATGCCAAAACCAAGAACATTATAACCCTGAGGAGGGACACAAGAAACAGTGGAGATTTATAGAGAGGCTAAAACATTAGAAGAGCTGGAAAACATGTAATGGAAGATAGAGCCATGGGAATCTGCTAGAACAGTCTCACAGCTATTTGGGTGTTGCAACAGATTCTAGAAACGTTCTGCAAAGATGTCCCACAGGGCACCATACCACACCTTGAGGACAGCACTGGCTGAACCTCCACTGCGTACTTTGACTTCAGCCAACAAGCTACATTTGTTGAGACAAGTACCATTTTTGATAATATGATAATGGCACCACTCAAAACCAAAAGAAATCTAACAGCTGCAGAACTCCTAACTGCAGGCATGGCACAAATCGCATAGGAGCCCAATTTTGCATAAAAATGGCAGTTAGACTCTTAGATCATTCAAGCTGGAAAATTTCACAGTGGACCATCTGTAATGTGCAGGAGCAGTAGTCCTAAGCTACAGAATTTTTTTGCTCACCTGTAGAAACTCAGCTGTCTGGGACCAGGGTGTCCTTTGCTACTCTATAAGGAGAAGCTGCTTGTGACCCCACAGCCCAGTAATGACCTCACACTGGCTCTACACCAATGACTTCTATGGAAATATCCCAAAGAGCCTCTAGCTCACAGTATGTACCATAATAAAAAACTCCAGTGTTTTATTTATGTTGCCAAATTAACAGAAATGCTCATCAAAAAACTATGTTGGCAGTGTCTAATAACAAGCTTTTTAAAGGCCTATATTTTTCCATAGCTGCAACTCTTCAAAATGTAATGCTTTGTTTTGACTTGACTAAGGGCTGGGGTGAGTAGGTGGGTGGTCTGAAATCCATATGGGCCGCTTTAATTACCTTAGTCACACCAGCAGCTTCAAGTTACCACAGTATCCTCTCTGTTTTTTCCTGTTAGTAACGAGGGAACCTTAGATTGAAAAAAAAAGTATTTTTTTTCCCCAGCTTAATTAGTTACAAACCACTTTTACACCATGTTTCCCTTTCTAGAGATCCTCAGCTTATGAGGTGTTTGCTGCCTGGTGACTGTTTTCTCTGACTAAGTTTTTAGAAATAAAGAGCTCAGCATGTTTTGTTTAGTTATTCTTTCACTGACTTGAAATAATAATTATTTATTCCACTTTTCTGTAGTCTTGCTTGTTCACTCTTACTGAGTTATACTTGTCAGCACTTGGAAAAAACCCCGCTCAAGGGTTGATCCAATACCCTCACATGGTAGATCATCTAATCTTACACTTGTGAAGATGCTCTCTGACTCACTGTAAAAGCAACAGACTAGCTCTTTAAAGATGCCTTTTCTAGAGGGTCAGTGTTGGAAATGGTGTACCTCAACCAAAGCTCTTAGTACTTCCTCCCTCCGTGAATGACCCATCAGCTTGAGAGTTTTCCATTTCCTGAACTGATTTTGTTTGTCATGGTGTCACACAGTACCCAATAGCTGCAGTTCAAACCAGAAGTAGCTACACATCCACAGCAGGTGAAGTTTGCTTTGTACGCCCCTGAAATCTCCACATTCTTGCAGTCCTGAAGAGGGTTTCCTGTCCTACGGGATGAATCACTTCCTTTTTATTACCAAAGTCAAACTTTTGCCAGGCAGGTAGCATTTTAGGACTCCAAGACTGCACAAAAAACACTTGGAAATGCTTGAGAACAAGATATGATTTACCTGTGTACAGTATAGCCACATTGTTCATGCAAAGCCCTCTTCTTTCAGGCCACTCTTGCACTTTCGGTGGTGGCAGCCCCCAAGTGCACCAAGCGGAGACTTTTTAAAAACACCAGAATGGGCCCAGATAAGCACCAACAGGGAAGTAGTGTGGATGGCTGTAAGGCTTGAGTCAAGGACATACCAAGATGACCATTTAGATTTGTCTTCATATCCCCTTTAGGCTGTAAATCAGCTTTGTCTCACTCGTAGAGCCTTTTTCTGTTTTGTTCTCTGTTGGTGATCCTTTTGCTAAGGCTGGAGACAATGTGAAATGAAAGAGATGCTGTAATTGCTGCATTACAGCCTGCAAGGTGTGGAAAGAAGCTACCAGCATGACTCCTTGGACCTGACTACAGCTTGTGTGGATGCTGTTGTGATGGAGACTGCACATAGTGCCATCTAGCCTTGGAATAATTATTCAACAGATGAACCCTTCGAACCCCAGGCTAGCAAAGTGGAGTTTGTGTGCACTTTGTTACCAGGGACCGCTGTGTCTATGAGGTCACCAGTCATCTGGGTCCTTCATACACCTCCTTCATCCAGCTCCAAGACATACATTAAACTTAATATGTTGAATTACGAATATAGTCAAAGGGGAATGTGAAGCTGGGGGACTTAAGTTTCTTTGGAAGAGTACTTTACCTCATAGGGTGAAGCAGAAAGACTCCCATGAAACTTCTTTTTTAACCTGCATATAATTTAGCATGGTATAAATACTTGTTTGAGTGCATATGTATTGGGTAGAGTTGATCAGGTGGAGGCTGCAGGGTGCCCCATGTGGGATGAGATCAGGGACTGCCCAGTGCCAGACCCGGCTAGGTCCAGCCAACTCAACAATGGGGAACAGCAACCCACCATGTCCCAGTGTCACCATCGGTCAGAAGAGGATACGGAGCCTCTGCGAAAGCATGTTTCAGAAAGGACAGTAGCTGCTCCTGGAGCAGGAGGTACCAGAGAGAGAGAGGGAGGCACAAGTGAAGGTGTACCAGGAGATACCTGTGCAGGAGCACAAGACACCCAAGCAGGGGTAGAGCAAGGGACATGTCAGAGCAAAATGAGGCACAAGAGGAGACATGCCTCGGAAGGGACTGAAGCCCTTGGAGAAACCCGTGCAGTTGAGTAAGAACCAAGGAGTAGCGAAAGCAAAGGAACAAACTCCAACCTTCTGTGCTACCCTTTATCTCACTGAGGAGACTGAACATAGCATGTGGCTAGGGGACTGGAGACCAGCAAGGAGGAGCAGGGGTATCCAGAGGGAAGCTGGGATACGTTCCTTAAGCACTTCTTTATTTGTCTACTTTATTTCTCAATTCCAGAAGCAGTAATTAAAAGTTTATGTTAGTTGACAATATTTTTGTTAAATTCCCCAACCCAAGAGTGTCTGCCCACAATAGCATGCCACTTCACAATAACTATGTTTATGTCTACACACAAGTGAATGTGTGACTGCTGTAGGACACATGGCTTGCACATGGCATACTTATATAAGGTTTTGATACATGGACATGACCATGAAGGTAAATGCTCTTAATCTCAATAACCTTTCAGTTCTTCCTTGCTAGTGGGTCTAGTCTGCTAGCTGAGCAACTACATTTTGGCTGCCCAGTGGGTTTAATTTCTAGTTTTACAGACTGCACCAAAGCCACAGTCTATGGGTTCTTAGTAGACGTGGAGTATTTCATGTGGTGCCTGACCATCAGTGACCTCTGCACAAGTAGTGAAACAGGAAAGACCACTGTCTTGACTATACTGTGGGGCAGAAGAGTGTCACAGGGAAAACAGAAAGACAGGGCAGATTATTCTCACACCCCTAGTGCTTTGGGCAGTCCCTTCTATTGTTTATATTAGCATACACTTCATGTTACAGGGAAGAAGAAAGCACCAGGTTTCATCAGCCTTATGTTCACAGGCTGGTATGTTTTTTATCAGGAACCAGATAGAAATGGAAGAGGAACCTCTGAGAACCTACATGCTGGGGAAATAGCAACACAGCAGTCAACTTGCCCTTGCATCAAGGGCAGATAACCTTTAAGAAAAACTCTACTGGGCCGAATGCCTCAGCACTGCAATGTCCCAGCTCCATGCCTCCCCTTACTGAGCAAGGCTCTGGCCGCCAGCACCTCACTCGTGCCCCAGAGCTCACGGCCGAGCACTGCAGCATCAACAGAACTGCCCCTGGGCTACTGGCAGGTTGAAGGAGAGTGAGAAGCCACCAGCTGGCTGCTCCTGGGAGGTCGGTGGGACCGCTGCTGTGCATGTGGAGTGGGACCGTGAGAATGCCTAGATGCTGTCTAGATTTTCAGGCTGGCTGTATTAGGTGTAGTGGATAGAGCCAGGACACAAGCTACACACAACATTGTTGTTCTGCAATTGTATTTCCGTAATGTGCCTGTACCAGCCAGTGGGGTGCTTTGATAGAGAGAGAAGGCTCTTAAGGGTTATTAATGAATTACATTGTGGTTAAAGCAACAGTAAATAGAAGTTGTTAATTTAGTCAAGGAAGTAATTTTAGGGTCTGATTGATTTTGCTACTATAGTCAAAGATTAGATTAAGGAATTGAGGTTGGGCACTGTTACTTGTCTGGAAGGTCAAGAAAAATGCCTAGGTGTGTCGAGCAGTGTTGCATGTTATTGGGCAACTCTGCAGAAACCAGAGGCAAAGGGAACTACTAGGGCTGGGCAGCACAATTTCTGAGACACTGTCGCAGCATACCACAATGTTTTAAAGCTTCTATAAATGTGGGAAGCGTGCCGAGGGAAGTTGCCGATGTGTCAAAGCACATGTGCAATCCCAATGTAATCCATTCCAACAACTTCATGATGTACTTTTTATCTGTGCAGATTGTCTAATGCTAAGAAGCCCTCAGCTTCATTTCCATCAGTGAGTTAGTTTTGTGAAGTTTCACACTTGCTTTGGCCACTCTGTTTCAAAGGGAGCAACTTTTGGGAAGAATACAGACTGAGAGAAATTAACCCAACAGTTTGTATTGCACATTTTTTGCTTGAGCTATCTTAAAATCCTGCAGGAAATTTATTACACAAATACACTGGCTACCATCTCATTTTCCCTTTTTGGGATCCCCGAAAAGCTTAATCTGTTAAAAAAATCACAAGTGAGGCAACTGATAATGATGGCATTCATGTGAAAACTATTTTTTCAGAATCAGGAATTCTTTTAATTCCTTTTTCCAGTTTTTAAACGTCTAACTTTCACATTTTAAAGCTCTTCCTAGCAATCATCAGGGAAACATACTCTAACTAAATAAAAGGAAAGGTGACCCTTGGTTAAACCCATAACTCTAACACAAACCCTCTGACTGCTGAGAAACTCCTGATAAAATGAGAAAAGCTCGTAGTAACCACCATAGCAAGCTCTCGAGGAATCAGTGACTGGCTAGTTTGGAAGAAAGGTTGAAACAAAGCTTCATACTAGATATCAGCCAGCACTGAGTCTCAAACTGGCTTATAAAAATAACAGGAAGAATCTGTAAAGCTATTTCCTGATGAAAAAAGATATTGTCCTTCAGGGCCTAGGATATCTGAATAAAACCGTCTCATTCTCTAAATCTGCCTTTGCTGTCAGCAAGATATACCTGAAATCACAGAGCTTTGTGCAAATTATTCAAATCAGAGACAGGAGTTTAAGGAATTCTAGGCATTGAAAAAATGTCACTCTTTATAAGCATATTTGAGAAAACAGTTTGGTTTAGCTTGCTCTTATACTCAGACATCCTAAAGAACCTTAGTATTTTCCCTCTTCCCATCCAGATCAAAAGTTAAGAGGAAAGTGTAAGACTTTCCTCTCCAAGACCTATGAAGAGGGCCAGAGATACATCATTCAAGGTGTGCTCCAAGGTAGACCCAGCTCAACAAATGTATCATCACATATCCAATAAAAATCTGTTCTTTCACCTCCGCTCAATTTTCTTTCATCTTTTTTTTTCTTTCACAACCACTCACCAAGTCCCCCATTTTATTCCTTCACCCTGTTTTGTCAAACTTCCTCATCCTTATTCTTTTTTTTCCATCCATTTTCTTCACAAGATCTTTCTCTGTTGTCCTCCCTTCAATTTTTTCCTCACAATTCACCTTGTCCCACCCCATAGATCTTGTTCTGCTCAGGATGTAGAAGAGTTGACCCAGCTTTGGACTCTGAAACAGGATCACGTCCTTATTTTTTCCTGGTGCTCATTTATATAGGGCTTTACCCTCCTGTTGATTTCTGTTGACATCAAGTCACTCTCAAGAGCTGATTTAACTTGGGCTTGTATGGCCCACGAGCTCACCAACAGGTATGTTCTATCAAGGAAATGTCTGTTCTACACAGGCACGTATTCTTCCTTTGTCTCCCACCTGATTTCTGTGTATGCTCTGTCTCATGGAAGTGGCTTCCATTTTTTGGACATCCCCTTACACAATTACAGGTATTTTACATATAATTTCCAAAACAGCCATTGCTTTACTGAAGTTGTCTCCTTCCTAAACATTGTCAGGTATTTGGCACTTCTGTGGCCTTCCAAATGATGGCACATAAGCCCTCTGTCAGGAGGGTTATGTAGCTTGATTTAGCTTATCTCCTCAGGTCTGTGTCAGCAGAACTGAGAGCACATCCTGACATCCTGGATGAGGTACCCAAAGTAGGTTAACTCTCTGCCTTCACTTACAATACAGCATCTGACAGTGAATGTTTAGCATCTGGTGTTTATCCATTTGAGGCTGTGGTAGTTATTTGTAGCTCAGACCAAGGGGCTCATTCTCAAGAGACTGTGACAGGGTTTGCTGAGTCAAAATGCACCAAGAGAACAGGACCAGCAAGAAGCTGTCAGGATCAGTGCATCTTCCATGCATGCCCTAGGCTCCACTCCTGCTCCTACTTAGGGATATTGTAATAGCACCTAAAGCCTCACCCAGAGTGAAGGGCTAACTGTGCTAGATGACACACAAATATACTGCTGAGGACAGTCTGTTGTACAAAAAATTGAGGACTGACACGGGTTTGACACAGTTTAGACGAAGGAAAAAGAAAGCATTTTCTTCCCCAGATCAAAGATGCGAACTGAAACAGTAACTGTGACTTGTCAAGGTCACTCAAGAATTGAGCAACAGAGATGAGAAGAGAAATTTTTATTTTTTCTTAGTCACAGCTCAGTGTCTCAGTCAGAAGATCATCCTTCATCTCTCTTACCCCAAGGGAAGAACATGTCATTCCTGTTTGCTTACCTAGCAGCAGTCCTATCTATGGGAGATAGGGTCCCTCTAAGTGAGCAGGGTACCAGCGAGAGAAGAGTCTGAAGTAATAGGGACACATGAGAGCTTGTCTCCCTGCTGGAGGCACATGACACAGCTGGTGTGCATTAGAAAGGCTGCCTGATTCCTTCAGCACCCTCAGATTTCATGCCTCATGAAGTTGACGGAGACAAGGAGAATTCACAGCCCGATCCCTCTCAGATTGGGTTTCTGAACGTTTCCTTTATGGCATGTGGAGAGAATCTGAAGGAGAGCTCAACAGCCCAGATATTTTCCTGGCAAGGGGACGGACCTTTGAAGCTCTCAAGTAGTCCCAGAATAAACTTCATGACTTTGGAATGAACACTATGTGCTGACAACGTCATCAGTTCACGGCTTTAAAGGCAACCTTCAGGGCAGCTTTTCTCTTGCCCATTGCAGTGCTGTGATGTAGCCAGATTTTCTGGAAAGAACACTAAGGGTTGGGTGGCATGACTCCATGGGATGCTTCTATGGGCATACACAGTGGTGGGGACATTAGCTGGGGCATCAAGAGATACGGGACACTCATCCTTGGGAGGCAGATGTGAGTGGAGCTTTCTGGTAGGAATAGTTCTGTTGGGTTTAGAGCCTCCTAGATGGCTTCCCCATCAGACACCTAGAATCTCACTGCAGGGGGAAGGGAGGCATAAGGAAAGCATTGGGGTACAATATGGGAGAGGAACTATAACAAACACAGTAAACTATTTTAGGCTGGTATAGCAAGGCCAGACAGATTACGGAAGCCTTTATAGATACCTAAATAACCACATAATGAAAAAGCAGCAACTCATATTAAGTAATTCCTTGCAGTAGACAGCCAGGCGCTGGTCAGATGGATGGTTTGGGATGTGTGCTGGCTAAGGAGCAGTGTGGAGGAATAAAAAATTATTCTGATCAAAGTAGATGTGGGGAAAAAAAATCTGTGTTCTACTGAAATCCAAGACAGAGAAAGACTTCTCTGAAGTATAGGTTTGGCTGTGGAGATCTGCTGTGTTTGCGAGCCTGCAGGAACTGGTTTTCCTCATAGTTTCAGCATGGTGGATATATGGTACTGCCATGTACTTCAATGTCGTCTAGACCTGCTTATGAGGAAAACTGCTAGCTAAAAAGTGCAAACTTCTGGTTACATCATACACCCCACCCCCACAACATTTAAAACCTTGGCTTCAGATAAAAAAGCTGAACAAGCAGAGTTTCCTCCATGTGGTCCTATGAACTGCTTCTTAGATATTTTGAAACAAAGTTTTTTTCTGCATGAGGACAGGCATCAACCCATTCAAGACCAAGTTTCATGATCCACTCTTCTACCATAATGGAAACTTCGCTTCATACTCCTACTTAGTCCCAGGCAGAGGCTGTGCAGCAGAAGCAATAGCAGGGACTGTCGGCTTGGGGAAGAGTGGCTGGAAAGCTGCCTGGTAGAAAAGGACCTGGGGGTGTTGGTTGACAGCTGAATATGAGCCAGCAGTGTGCCCAGATGGCCACGAAGGCCAACAGCATCATGACCTGTATCAGAAATAGTGTGGCCAGCAGGATCGGGAAAGTGATCATTCCCCTCTGTGCTATCACCAATGAGGCCGCAACTCGAATCCTGTGCTCAGTTTTGGGCCCGTCCCCACAAGAAAGACACTGAAGTGCTGGAGCATGTCCAGAGAAGGGAAACAAAGCTGGTGAATGGTCTCGAGCACAAGTCTTGTGAGGAGCAGCTGAGGGAACTGGAGCTGTTCAGCCTGGAGAAAAGGAGGCTCAGGAGAGACCTTATTGCTCTCCACAATTACCTTAAAGGAGGTTGTAGGGACGTGGGGGTCATTCTCTTCTCCCGAGTAACAGATGATAGGACAAGAGGAAAAAGCCGTAGGTTGTGCTGGTGGAGGCTTAGATTGAATATTAGGAAAAATTTCTTCACTAAAAGGCTTGTCAAGCACTGGAACAGGCTGTTCAGAGAAGTGGTTGAGTCACCATCCCTGGAGTTTAAGATTTACAAATGTCTTAGGGACATGGTTTAGTGGTGTACCTGGCAGTGCTAAGTTAATGGTTGGACTTAATGATCTTAAAGGCCTTTTCCAACCTAAATGATGCTGTAAGTCTAGCTAGTGCCTATCTGCAGGGATGTTCCTGGGCTCAGGACATTTTCAGACATTGAGAGAACAGAAGTAGCCAGGGAGCAAGAGAATCTTTCTTCAACAGAGAGCAACATTCATCTCATGGCCTTGCCCAGTAGGATCTCCAAGTTTGTGACCATTTTTCCTTCCCACAGGGGTAAAAAGAGTAAAAGAATTATTACTGTCTTACTCATATCTGCCCCCAGTTTTAGGAATAGATCAGCAACTGCAATCAAATCTATGAGCAAAAAGCTGGTGACAGGTAACCTGGGTAGGTTTTGTAATTGACTGAGAGAAAACCTAGGATTCCCCTACTGAGATCAATTTTTATCTTTGCACATCATCCCACCTGGTGGAAAGCATTGTAGGAGAGCCCAACAGTATGCAACTGCAGAAGAACAAGTACAGATGTTGCAGCTGCCTGCCACTGTGTCCTCGAGCAGACACGATCATTGCTGGAGTTTAGTTCACTGCTTGTTCCCTTCCTCTTTCTTACGCTGTGTCCCCATACTGTAAGGTGATGCATTGCTGTAACACCACATACTCATTAAAGCCTGTGATGACAGTCCTCAGAGCCAGCGAACTCCCACAGCTATTTTAAGCACAGGTCAGAGAAGGGGCAGCAGAAAACCAGCAGCTGGAAATCACTGCTGGAGAAGGGGATGCAAGAGCTAGGCAGCCTGATGAAAGAGGCCAAGCAGGAATATACAGGCAGGGAAGAGAGAAGCACGTCACGGGATCAACGCTTTCGACTCCTGGACCACAGGGTTAGAATCTCTTGCTGTTATCACAAAATGATGCCTCAGATAAAAGGGGGTGAGATCACATGATCATGTGGCTAACAGGGAAGAAGAAGAATCCTGAATAAAGGCACAGCTTATTGCTTTTCCTTTACAATCAACTAAATATTAGACTAAAATTTTGTCTATGATGCTATTTTTAGTTCCTTCTGTTTACATCAATTAAATAACATTTTCTTTCCCCCTTTCCTTTTTGTTGTTGCTTGCAAGCAGTAGTGTAGGTGTGTATTGTTTTTCACTGAGTATTCTTACAGTATTTTGTAGAGAGCTTTTAATATCTCACCAAGCACTTGTGGTCTTTGGACAACAAGTTTGCAAGCACTGACATGAAACACATGGCTTTATATCTCTTGCTTCTCTTGCTATTTAGGAACAGATAGAGGAGAGCACATCTGAATCTCTGGCCCCTACAGGAGTCTCCAAGGAACACATACCTGTGGCACAGTTAGCACAAACCCTAAACTCCCTTTAATAACATTGTCTTTGGATCCATTTTAATCTTTCTGCAGGGAGAGGGTTAGTGAGGTAAAATGTTAGCTTATGTCACCTCGCTCTGCACACTTTTCTCTGAGACAAACATTAACTTGATTGATCTAAAGATCTGGTCCATTATGATTAAAAATTTCTTGAGACACTTACAGCTCTGACCACATTTATGCATAACTAAGTCATTTTCCTTCGAAGTGATTGCTGTAATTGCACCAGAAGTTACATCCACGTAAATGGGACAGTGACAGGAAGGATGATTGTGAAAGGCAAGAATCTCTGTAACTGGCTGTATAGTCAGATATCATTTTCATCATATCACAGTTGCTTTTGAGACTCCCTGCTTGGAAAGACACACATATGATGAGCATGGTCTCTATTCTCAACACATAAAACTCCAAAACTTTAGAGAAAATCTCCCTACTCAGAACACCAGGCTCACCACTAGCCCACTCACCCATAGGGCTGCAGTGGCATTGACAGACCATTTGAAGCACAAAATTTGCTTCTGGAGACAGAAAAATTACAGTACAGTGTGAATGATAAATAATTAGCTGTTTTTCCAAATGAAAGCACATGTAGTGGCAGCTCACTCTGCTTGTTGAAGGATACACATATGCGAGTTTCTTCGCATGATAGATCCTCCCTCTGAAGAGGAATGTCAGATCATTTGAACAGTCTTGCATAGCAACTGCAGTATCCTCTGCCTTTGCTTTCTTCCCTGTCAACACTTTTTCTCTTCCATGCATTATACCGATGGGAGCTGCATGTGGCTCACTGGCTCACACGACAGCATCAGAGGTTTGTGTCCTGCTCTGTGGCACCCCTCTCCTCCCAGAGGGTCCTCAGTTGACCAGAGATTACACTCACCAGCTGTGCCTGGGCATGGGAATGGGGGCATGAGGGAGACAGAGGCTGCAATGCTGCAGAGAAAACACAAAGAAAAAGCTGCCTGCTGAGAGGAGCACAAGGTGGGAATTAGTTGCATGAGTTTTACCCATGATGAGCAAGATCTGACAAGTCTGTCATACTAGATTCTATCCGCTGGTATAAACCAAGAAGCCTGCCCAGGGCTCTCCCAAAGCCCTGCTTCCCATTTTTACATGCATATTGCCTCAGCTGCAGTCACAATAACTACTACATCCTAACCACTCTGTGCTGTTGCTGTGGTGATCTACAACCATGAGAACTGTAAGAGCAATGGATGGAGCAAATGGAGAACCATGAGAAATCAGAGGACAGGGGCTTGCAGCAGGGCACCCAAGCCATGAGCTTCAGCCGGCAAGGAGAAGAAGGGAGTGAAGAGGACATGAGTGATCTTGACAGAAGAAGATGGAAGGGGAAAATGAAACAAGGGAGAGGCACTGGCTTTGTGGTTAGGCAGGGAATAGGATTTGGTAGACAATCTTTTCTACTGTGGACCTCCCAAGTGACTTCAGGCAGGTCATCCCATTGGCTTGAACATCAATTTCCATTCTATAAAACATTCCAGTGAGAAGAACTGTCACAAAATTTCATGAGGAGCATAAACACAGCATGGCAACCACCTCACACGTGAGAACAACATCCAGAAAAAAGAAGGCTTTCATCTGAATAGCCTCAACAAAGTCAGAATTCATGGGGGACAGCAAACAGAAATAGACTGGGGAAGAGTTGGAGCTCTTTCTGCCTCCACATCTGCCTCTGTGATGGGTCTGTACACCATGTTTGCAGCAACTATACTTTTAGGAAGCTCTTTTGGCTCATCTTTTGGCATCGGCATCACAGGGCTGTATCCTCAGTTTGTAAATGTGATGTTATCTCCCGTCCCTCCGTACCACGGAAGGATAAGGACTTTCTGCTGAAACAGTATTTTCCTTAGCTTGCTGTCATCCTCTCCCCAGCAAGTGTTTTCCAGTGAAACTGTTTTGCATCCTGTGTTGTACTGGTATGGCTGAAAGTATAGACTTAAGTTTAAGTAAAGCAGAGACCTCTTGGATATGGATGCTGCCAAATTTATTTGCTATTAGGCAAACACAGCCCTAGAAACCTCTCAGTCACCAAGTGCTATCACAAGAAGCCAAAGTATGAAATGTCTTTCATTTGAGTGAAATCCTCTTAAAGAATGCTGGCTTGCTTTCCTTGCCTCTCCCACTAGAGACTGCTCCCAAACCCTATCACTCCAAAAGCTAAAAGCTTTCTTCTAATTTCCAGGCTAAACTCCTTGACGGTCAGTTTAGACTCACTTGTTCTTGGGATACAATTGTCTTTCAGCTTTAATAACTTCCTCTTCTGATTTTTACACCCCAATAACATTTAGAGAGTGGAAATACAGCCTCTCTCATCTTTCACTTTGCTGGCTATAAAACCCAGTCTCTCTTAGTGTCTCTACATAGACTAGGAGTCTTCCTGCTCCTGGTATCATCTGCTTGCGCCTCTCTTCATCTGTTCTTATTGGAATACATATTTCCAGAAAGTAAGCAACAATTGCACTACATTTTTCTGATGACATCTCTCTTGAGTCTTGCATGTCACTATTCACTCTTAATTTTCTCTCTGAATATGCTGTAGGGTATCATTTGCCTTTTCAAAATTGCGGCATGTTGAGGCTTGCAGTCACTGTGTGGTGACAGTGTAATATGTTACTATGTGCAAGATTTTGTCCTTCTCTGGCGTTTGCAGCTGTTGAGCCACTACAGTGTTGCTTTTACAGATTCTGAGACATTTCCACATATTAAAGCTAATGCACTAGCAAAGCCAGGTTCTGAAATCCATTCTTCCAACCTGATCCCTTCCCTTTTCATACAACCTAACTTTGTCTTCCCATCAGTCAGCTCTTTATCTGCTTTCTAACTTTTTCATAACTTCTATTTTAGCTATTAATTTCACATATGGCACTGTGTCAAGTACTTTATTGTATTCTGGACAGATAAGATCTCTATCATTTCCCCTATCCAAAATAGTTGTCTTATCAAAGAGAAATATTGAATTATTCTGGCAAGCTCTGCCTCCGACAAACTAATATGGCATTGTACCTCATTGCTCATTTTCTTCTGTGTTTTTTATTATTTCCTCCTACAGATCGGCTCTATAGCTGTACGTGCTGCAGCAGTCAGAAGAATGGGCCTGCATATCCATAGATTACACCCTTTTCCTTTTCTTAGAGATAACAGAAGTGCTGCATCTGTGATTCTGCAGTCAGACAGTGCCACCACCAACCTGATAGTTTAATTAAAAATCCACCTTGGAAGACCTGCCATTTCATATGCCAGCTATCTCAATATTCTGAGATATTCTGGTCTCTGTAACTGGAGCTGATCAAGATGTCTACGTTCTCGTTTCATCTCAAATGCATTTCCTTTCCTACAGACACAGCTCTTGGCCCGTGTTCTCCATTGAGAGCATTATTGAAAACCACTTATTTAATTCATGCTGTCCTTGGGTCACATCTATGTTCCTCTCGTTACTTTCCCCAAGCATGCACGAGTCCTTTCCACATCATGTCATAAAGGAATTGTTTGTTGTTTCTCTACTTGCCTTTGCAAGGCCTATCTCAGGTTGGCCTTTGATGACTCTTAAGTAATCCTCAAATTTTTCAGCCCCCTTGCCCACCAACACACAACAACCATGCCTGTGACCTGCTGCTTACTTCTGGTGTAATCTGCTCTTTCTGGACTCGCATCACTCTAGAGGTACCATTAACAGAATTGGTTTGGAGTCAATGTAAAAGAGCTGTTACAGTGGTTTGCCTGGGTTTAACATTAGTCATGTTCTAAACTATTAAATATTAAACTTGTGCAACAAGTGTGTGAAGATACACCCTAAATCCTTCACTGAGTTTTAAATGAAAGAATTTCATGCCCACGACCCGGTTGCTCTGGGTCAGGGAGAAAGAAACATTTTCTCTCCTTGCCTGTTCTACATGTTCACTTATTTTGTAGATTGTCTCTTTTGTATTTTTAGAAGTGGATGTTGCTAAGGCAACCAAACTAGCTGAACATTTTGTTTCCCTAAGAACAATACATGTTTAAATATTCAGGCAATTTTCCA